>NC_061525.1:14242500-14515000 GCF_022379125.1 Scophthalmus maximus
CTGAAGGTTCAGAAGAAGAAGAAGAAGAAAAACAAGACAATACAGAGAAAAATTACATTTCAATGGAACAGGGGCTTTCAGAAGAGGAATCAATCAACAGGCCCCCCACCACAGATGTACAGTCAAAGGAACAGAGCAGGACTGAGGAGGAGAAAGAACCAACAATATATACTCTTGATAAAGCTGTCAGTGAAGCTAATGAAAAAGATATCACCTCTGCTCCAGACCAAGATGTACCCCGGTCTGCGTCCACTGACTTGTTACTCAGTGGTGTTGCTAATGTGGACGTATGTGCTCAGGAGTTAGGAATGGAAGAATACGGACCAGGTGATGAACAAGAGACTGCAGTTTTAGATAAGGAGATTGTAGACTCAGAAGGAGAGGAAAATACTGAAGGTGAAGAACCAGTAGGGGTCTTTCTGCGTCCGGGGCTGGCTGATGTGGACATTTGTGCTACAGTGCTTGAAGGAACAGAGATGACGATGGAAAGGGCCACTGCTGAAAACGATACACACTCTGTTGAAGAGGAATCCCTGAATCCTAAACCTGAGGAAACCCGTGTACAATCATCACTGTCTCACTTTGAGAGCCCCGAGGGTAACCATCAAGAAGCAGCAGGAACAAAGGAGGAGGAAGAAACAGAGACGAGAGCTCCTTCTGGGGAAACACATGAAAGTTTAGCTCATGTTGAGGATGCTTTAGATAGTGATACCATACCAAAGGAGGATTTGTTGGTTGAGATTAGCTTTGAAGATGTTCCAGACGCTCAGCAATTTACTGAGGTTGGGGAGAAACAGGCAGAGAAAGAGGGATCAGTGGAGGTATTACAGACTAGGGTATTAGAAATGCAACAGGACGAAGAGCCCAAGGAGGTTACTGCAGTGGCAGTAGACCAAAATATACCAGGTACACAACACGAAGATGAACCCGAAACAGAGGGAGTTGGAAAAAAATTAACATCTGGAAGGGAGGGAATGGAAAGTCAGCTTGAGGCGTCTGAGGAAAAGGTGACCACATATTACTCTAATTTAATTGACAATGATGATGATGATGACGATGATGATGATGAGACGGAAGAAGGTGTTAGACACATCAGCTCATCTAATCAGCCCACCACCGAAGCAGACACAAAGGAACCACAGGATGAAACCGATCATGCGATTGAAGGCAAGAATACGAGAGAAGGCGAATTTCACCAGAGTGAGGATTTTGAGAAAGAGACAGACGATGAGATGACAGACACAGTTGGAGGAGACAAAGAGGAAATACACACAGAAGGTTATAGTGAGATGGAGGACGAAGACATTCATGACGGTGGTGCAGAACATCATTCAACACAGGTAACCCCGTCAAATGCAGCCGCGGTGGAGGGGGAGAGTGAGACTTTAGGAGCAAGTGCTCAACATCCATCAGAGGAGAGTCAAGGAACACTTGTAGAGGCACAGCCAGAGGATAGAGTGGACGAAAAAGAGACACGTCACATCACGTCGAAGGGAGCAGAGAACGTCCGAGAGGAAGAAAATATTCATTCTGAGGTAGAAGAGACGAGTGATGCAATGTGCGAAGAGGAGAGCATTGGCGTCACCCACATCTCAGATGGGACAGCTGCTGATCACCAAGGAGAAGAAATACCACTTGGGTCTCAAAAGGACACCACAGAGCCTGAGGAGAACAAGAGTACTGTCCAGGTAAAGTTTGAGATGTTTAAAGTATGTATATAATTTGATTGATTTGAATATAATCCACTTTTTATCGGCAGGCTGAGGATAAATGTTCATACAGCCGTTACACAGAGGTGTATTAAGTTAGGCTACAGCCTGCTCTGGTCCCATTCTTGTCTGAAGTAACCTATATAAATATACCCTTCAAGGACGAATCAACAGCGACCCTTTCCTACTCCCCTGGGCTCTCTAGGGGTAGGTGATAGAAAATATCCAAAATAGTTGCTCTTGAACTTTGGGAAAGAAACTATAATTTCTCAGCGAAGACGAATTAGATTACGACCCCCTCGATGATGTTCAAAGTTTTTTTTATGCTGTTTGAGGCCTTTTGCTCTGCCGAATGCTCATGAAACTGTAATTCAGTTGCTTTGTTACTGCCAGATCCACTGTCTCCTCGGGAGCCACCACAGATTGACACTCGATACAGTAATCTGTCATCATAAAAAAAAAAACAGACTGAACAATTTGTCTTGTGAATTAGGCCTTTAACATTTTTACTGCTGCCACAGTTGGCTCCGTCTGATTTGTCCGGACCGACAGTTCTCAAAACACTCAGGGAGGGAGTGTAGGAAGGGAATGTTGCCGTGGTAACCCCTCACCATCCTGCTCTCTCTTAGTGTTGTCATGGAATTAATGATGCTGATAGTTGCTATGCGCCATCTGTATCAGTAATGTAGCTTTAATAGCAGATCCCAACTGACTGTGTTAACAGTAAAACAACATGTTTTTTTTATTTCTATATAAAGTCCTGTTTTGTCTGCTCTTGCTTACAAGCAGAATTTATTTAATCTGAAACAAAACAGTACAGTTTATAGGCCATTTAATTTGACAGTGACTTAACTGCTATATCTAAGTATCTAAGTCTTTTTTTATTTTAACATTTTTTTATTTTGAAGTGCTCACAATGATGTCCCTATACTCTAATTATCTCAGATGTCTAAATACTGTGTGGTATACACTAATATGAGCAGAATGTTATGATTGATCACAGTAAATCTGATTACTCAGTCGTTATCATTCCTTCAAATGAACAAAGGAGAATCGATCGATGAGGCATGTCAGCCTTAGTGGTGGGGATGGCTCAACATACGGTTTGAATGATTTGCGGGAGAGCGTTAATGGCGGGAGAGCGTTAATGTAAGAGAAATAACGCCGATAAATGGAATCTGTTCCTCTCCCTCTCCGTCTTGTCTCTGAGGCTGGCAGAGGAGTGTGGGCGGCCATACCAGCTGGGATCAGAGGGATGGAGAGGGCTGTTAGCTTGCTCTGCCGTAATAAATTTATAACACCTCCTAGTGTAACACAGTCCAAGATGCTTTTTAAAATTTCACACTATTGGTAGAATTCGAAACTCAGCAATTATTGTCTTATGACCATCTGGCTTTTTCTATAGTATTCCTATGTTGGTCATCTGTTTTTTTTTTCTCCTTTTATTTATGGAGTTTATTATTGTAACACTGCAACTTGTGGAGTATTGATGTTGCTCATTTCATGCGCTAGTCACTAGGCATATTCCTTCCTCAATATCCAGACTGAATAATTCCATTGATTTCACTTGTTTCAAAACTTTAAATCACTGAAACAGTGATCTAGTCTTCAGGTCATGCTTTGTTCATGCGGGGTTTTTTTTTTAAGGTCTGTAACAGTAATGTGAACACAGTAGGTCAGCAACCTTAATGAGACTGAAAAGATGGAACACATGCTGTCATCTTTGTAGGAGGTCTCTCTTTCCTTCCCTCCCTCTTTCTCCCTCTCTCTCTCTCTCTCTCTCTCTCTCTCCCTCTCTGTGCGTGTGCAGGTTGCTCATGAACATACAGTGATTGTTAGTAAAAGCCAGTGAGGCATCTGTATTATACGGGAGACTCGTTCAAAGAGAGCGTTGCTTGGTCCACATAGAAATATTGAGGGGATACTATAGTCAGCTCACCTGAAGACTGAAGTCATCTCTGAGAGAGAGACATGGACTGTCATAATGTAAGTAAAAGTTTCCGATTTAACTTTTTAGGGAGATTTTCTTTTAATATTTGTCCACTTGTTAGTTCAATGATGCTCAAATGGTAGATTTGTTTTAAGGTGAAGGGACTACATGAAGCCCCCCCCCTTTTTAAAAAAAAAACAAACAACCAAAAAGATTTTAAGCTCTTTCCATCATGAATCAATAATATTACGTGAGTCATCAGAATATTTCAAATCGGTCTGTGTCACATTAAGTATGACGGCCCTTGAGGCAATGAAAAAAATAAGCCCCCCGGGATGGACTCTGCTGCTGCCAACCAGCCGGATAGTGGCTGCTCAGCGAGCGGTCAGACACAGGGCAATGAATGCTGGTTGAACAGGTGGGTGGCCACACTCCTACACTGGAGGGGCTTTTCACTGGAGACATGCTGCGCTGCCTCACCAAGGTAGTGGGACGACAGTGGGCTTGTTCTGTGAGCTGCCTTTTGTGTGAGACGTCAATCTGTTTCCATGAGCGAAGCTCGGGGTGTAGCTGGTAGGCGTTTGCCACAGAATTTGAATCGGTGTTTACATAACTTGTCGACAGCCGTGGAGCTACTCCTCTGCCACTTTATGACAAGCCATGATTTCTCCTGTGGGACAGTGGATATCGCACGGTCAGTCGCCGAACGAGCTGCTTCTGTTGCATTTTTCACTGGGTCATCCATTTCAGCCAAAAGTTGACAGTGGACCATAGCAATTCATTGCAATACAGTCTTGTCTCTGGCATGTTTTTTTCCAGCAGGGTATTCTTAAAGACAGGAGATGGGGCGAGCAGGTATGTTATTGTTGTTAGACGTTGTTGGTTATTGACTTGATGAGAGGCCAACTGAAGTCATGTAATAGATATAATATATATCCCTTGATGCCATAACGACAGTGTTGTAGCAAACACAGTTAACTTATTAAATTAAGTACCTGATCTGTTCAGGATGCGATTCCACCACCTGTGTTTAAGGAAGAAAGAATTTGCATATGCTCCTGTGATATTTTGTCTTACTGTGGAAAAAAACCACTGCATTGTGGTCCTTCTCAGCCGGAGGAGTGCAGTCGGCCCCAGGAAGAGGAGGACATCATGGACATCCCCCTGGATGACCCAGAGGCCAACAGGGCTGCCGCCAAGATCCAGGCCGGCTTCCGTGGCCACATGACCCGCAAGAAGATGAAGCCCGAGGACAAAGCAGAAGGCGAGGAGGTGAGCAGCACTCGGGATGTGCTCAACGGCGGTCAGGGGGACACAGGTCAGTGGTGTAGAACAAGGGATAAGACCAGGTCCCATAGTGCCGTTAAGGAAGGTATTATGGCTAGTGACTATAAGGATGGTAAAAGATGCTCCCATCAGCAGCTGTAACTACAGTAGGCGACATAAGGTAAGTGATGGGGGGCATAAGTGGCATATTTGACCATAAACGCGGTCTTGTGGGCTGTGACAAGGACAATTCGCTGATTGCGGACAGCATGTGGTAAAGAGGATACATTCAAACAATGATGTAATGATCATCCAATCGCCTAAATGCATTATTCCCCTCTGCCGTTGTGGTGAAACACACTACATTATTGTTGTTTAATAAGTATCATTTTCATTATGTTATATTTTGAATAAAACATTTGCTTTGCGTGGCATTGTGTAAAGTTCAACTTTGGTGAACAGCAATCAGGCACTCGTGTGGGGCTAGTAGATCATACCATGGTTGAATTAATCCTGGGTGAATGTTTCAGTGACAGTGATATTTTGTCTATGTTGTGGACTTTATTCAAGGTATTTGTTGGAGTAGAAAATATATTTTTATAGTTATATGAGTTCAAGGTGAGATCTAGCAGTGAATTGCAGATTGTGTACATGTAATGGTAATTGATAACATAAGTGAACGGTTGGTCTCAGGGAGGGGCTTAACTTTTAGACTACCCAAGAGTCTATAGCCCAGACGGTTTTTGAATTATATGTATATATATAGATA
This sequence comes from Scophthalmus maximus, assembly GCF_022379125.1. NCBI lineage: Eukaryota > Metazoa > Chordata > Actinopteri > Pleuronectiformes > Scophthalmidae > Scophthalmus > Scophthalmus maximus. The sequence goes on from NC_061525.1 coordinate 14,248,175, forward strand.
TATATCTATATATATACTGTATATATGCTGCGCCGGATCTTTACTCAGTGCCGAGCACATGAGCATAAGGCAGAAACACTAAACGAAAAGATACTATTAGAAAGCGATACATAATTAAATACACAGATTAGAGCCCACTATGGTTGAAACCATGTGTGATTAATGCAATAAAACTGAGTGACTCATTTAATTACCTCACAAAGTCTCCAGCAACGGAGAGGCTGATTGAATCTTTCAATTAATTCTTCTGTCAAAGGGGTTCTAAATGAATCTGCCTCTATGTGTGCAGAGATGGAAAACATGCTCACGCTGTGTTCTCCGTTGAAAGCACAGGTTGCATGTAGATTGCGTTTTTTTTTCTTTTACAAACATTCATGCAAACAAGGATAACACAAAATAGTTATTGTTTTAACCTGAACCACCAAGAACGGAGGTGAGAGGAGGTTCTAAGGGCCGTCAAATGTCACATTGTCCAGCAGCATTTTCTTTGGGGATGTGGTTGAGACAAGGAATCTATGTCAATGATTCTCCCTAACCCATTTGCCGGCTGCCTTGCATGCTTATGTAGGAGATGTATTTATAGTTCCAGGTGCTTTAGGTACTGTATGCTTCAGAGGGTTTGGGCAGAATTAATGGACCTGTCGAACTGGAACCGAGCATCCATAGCACCTCCCATTGGGGGGGACCCCCTTTTCACAGCAAAAGTATGTTTTTGAGTCAGTTATGTCAGCCGTCACGAGGGAAGCTATCAGCATCTCAAGACACTTTAAAACTTTGGAAGTAGATTCTACTTAAATGTGGTTGTATAATAGGAAAGATTCCTTGAAAAATGACTCATCCTTAAGTAGCAGCTCGGTATGAAGTTTTCGATAAGTGTCTTTGTGTGTTTCAAAAGATCCACCCACAAGTAACGTTGCTGTTTGTGACCACGTATCCCAGCGTTTAACCTTGACCACAAGAGTGTGCGCAGAATCTGCAGTGTTTTAACGCCTTGCCTTTTTCTCATTTTAGCGACAGGAGGATCGGGGGCAGTAGAGAGCGACGACACATCTGTGCCAGAGCAGTGACCCCCGTGTCCTGGCCTGGATGAAGAGAAAGAGCGGGATCAAGGTAGCGAGGGATGGGCGGCCAATGGCCTCTGCTGACTGGTCTGACTTTCTGACACATCTTTTTAACACCCAGGAGTCATTTTTCTTTTTCCGCACAAATTACCAGTAGAGAAATGAACAGTTTTGAGGGTGTGTTATGTGTGTTTTGTGAACTTAAACGCCCCTTCTCTGCTTCTCCAGCAGTCTCATCGGTGCGGATGTCTTTGACCCAGAATTTGCAACTCACTGCATGTATGTACTTGTGAAACTTCTGGTAGTGTGCTAGTTTTTAGATGATGATCTGTGAATGTGAAAATGACTGTCCTTTAATTCTAAACAGGGCTCATTTTGGAAGGATCATTCCATACCATCTGTGTGTAAACCTAGTATGTATCAGCATTGGACTTCTGTGTAATTCGTGGCTTAAATTATTTCTCGTTTTGCATTGTTTTCTGATGTGCTTGTATCTTGGGCCATTATTCATTATTTGACTCGTTACAAAAACGATTAAAACATCAGAAATAGCAAAAGAAAAGTAGCTGTATGCTGTATGTTCTATTGATTCTAAGATTGCAATTGCCTTGATTCTCTTTTTGATCACGAGTAGGTTCTCTTTTCAGCATTTTCTATAAATCTGATCTTCCACAACAGTAAGCATGCAGTAATTACACTTTTTTTTCCCAGATGCATTTGGTACAGCTAAAACTTATGAGACACTGGTTCAATATGCTCCGTTGTTGTGTTGCTGGGTTTGACTTGTTTGCGTTTTTGGACCTGTGTTTAAAATTCTGTTGTCAGAGTTTGCAGAGCTGTCATGCTTTAAAACGAATTGAATAGTACCGTGCTGAACTTTGCTGTAGAGTCATGGCTTTACACTAATAAATCCACCTTAAATGTACGGTGAAATGTCTGTTTTAAACTTCATTCATTCGAGTTGAGGATTTTTTTGTGAGAGACGTCCGGGATGTTTGTTTCAAACAGTACAATGTATGTATAGTTACGTTTTTTACAACACAGCAGCATAAAAAATTGAATCTTTCATTTTTTATGCTTGTTCCTGAAACATTAACAGGGCTGTTAAGTGATGAGAGCAAATTTCCATGGAGCGGAAACATTGTTTTGACACTCGTGTGTCTCTCTTACACAAGAAATCTCATGATTAATTTATAACATAAAACTGTGCATCATTAATATTTACAAATACTTTATTGTACACCGTTGAGTTGAGAGCCTACATGTAATCATCTATAAGAATGTTTTCGTCCTATCGTCAGGTGATTAATCACAGACACCTACGCCGCAGAGTGATGTGTGCACCTGTCGAAGGTTTCTCCAAAACATGTCCTACCTTTTCGTGCAATAAGGCTGTACGGATCACAAAATAATAACGCAGTGTTTGCTTCATTTGCCCGGGCAGTCTTGTTCACTTTATGAGAAACAGGCTGGAGCATCTTCAGTCTCCCAATGTTCCCACTCAGCCCACCCACGCACATCTGAGCCATACTGCACACACTCAAACTGCACATGCATTTTCACACAGGAAAAACACAACCCCTACTTTGGTATGCAGATCCCACTCAAGTTGCTCACTCACACACACACACACACACACACACACATGTTCTTGTGTGTGTGTCACCAGCTGTAGAGGTAGGACAAGCAACATGGGTCTTGCTCTCTGTGGTTTTGCACAGCGCGTCATTCTCAGGCTGACATTCCTCCTCCGCCACACTTTCATAAGCATCCTCTACGGGTTTTATATGGACGTATGCTCTCTTTTCTCCTACTCAGTCCCAGAGGTTCCAGGGCCACGTTCTGCTGTCTCTTTAATGACTGTGGGTGAACAATCAATATACTGCACACCTCCAAACATAGCACAACACCCACTTGGTGCAGCAGACTGAATTCTGCGAGTGAAGGAAAAGACATGTTTAAAAAAAAAAAAGGAAAAGCCTGGAAATTCTGTTTTGAGAGGTTTTTAATCGATCCTCGTGTGAGACGTGAGGGCGTTTGTGAAGCACGAGGTCGTCTTAATCCTTCCATAGAATAATAGTTCTGTCCCTTCCTTTTACAAATGATTAAGCTCAACTATTTTCGGATTCGATCATATGAACGATCTGCTTGGCCAGTTCGCTTTCTTTCTCAGACAGCTTGTCAGTGCGAAAAGATCTCTGTACTCTCTTGGGTGATAATTAGAGATGAAGAAGCCAGGACAAACAACAGGGGGCGCACTCCTTGCCATCTTAGGAGAGATACAGTATTTTTTTTTTTACTTAGCCATAGTGGCAGGATATAAATGAATGGGCTTAATTGCCACAACTGCACAAAGAACACCTGCTTGATATGTAAAATAGAAGAATCCCAGTCAAAAGATGGGAGGACGCTGGGGCATCATGTTGTAAAGACCCATTTTGTCACATCTGTATGTCAGGACGGCGTCAGTCCCAACGTGGACTCGATGTGACAATGGTTTCTGTGATAACACATGCACAAAAAACCGACTGAGACACACAGTCAGTGTGTCTGTATCCCATCTCCCTTTACGCCTTTGACTGGAAAGTGTCCCTCTCGATTTAGAGTGTGTCAGAAGATGAGAGGAAGAGGGAGTTGCTGCTTTTAGCGAGGGCAGAGGTGGAGGGGAGAGGTTCGGCTTTGATGGCTGACTACACAGGAGACGGAACCCTGGGAGAGTGGTGTCGCACGGCAGCTGTTCCCACAGTCCAGAAGCTTTCTGTCAACCACGAGTCTTCCTCTGCATAAAACCTCCCTTTGTTGTCAGACGAAAACTCAACAAAAGACTGAAATTTGCTCTACTCTAAAGCAAATTACTCATCTTTGCAGGCAAAGATTTCAACACCTGTTGGTGCAAAACATGTCTGATCCAATGAAAAGTGACAAGACTTAAATCCTAACTCACACATTGTTTTCATTTTCATACGTTCTATTTTTGATAGAAGAGCGTTCATTGTTTTTCCTTTATTTTCTTCTTTTGATAGATGTGTTGCTCTTGTATTGTATTAAATATTAATATCATAAGTCACAATTTTTATGTCAAAACATGACCAACACTGTTGTTGGTAGCCTCTTTTTTGAGTCAGTGTCGCTCCTATCCCACCTAGAGGACAAAATAGGTACAAATTGTTTTGGGAGTTTTTTTCTCCCTCTTATTTTTTGCCTTGATTATCATGCCTCTCTCAGCCAGGTACAGAACCATGGATCATGCACCTGACAGGTACTGTGGCAGCAAAGTGCTTTGACACTGTGTGCGTTTGTGTGTGTATGTGGGTCAACAGCATTGTGAGTTTACTGTGAGGCTCCAGTCCAGAGAGAGAATGTGACAAAAGTGGGCAAAAGAAAGTGAGTTGTTTTTTTTCCAAACTCAAAACATTTCAGAGCTTTATCGCTGGGTTCCTCATAGGGCCGCAGCTTTGGCTGCAGGTTCAGTCGACCCTCCCAGCAGGAATTCTTGCAACATAGCTTAACTCAGTATTGAATTCAACTCTTTACCAAAGGTTGAAAACCTTTTTTTTTTTGCTTCAAGACAAATAACCATAAAAATAAGCAAATATAATTTTCTTCCAGCTCCTTTCTGAAAGGGCAACGTGGAGTGGAAGAGGGGAGCTCATCTACACTATGTCTCTGTCTCACATACACACACAGTCACACACAGTCACACACACACACACACACACACACACAAGCACGCACAGTTGGCTGTTGTTGGCTGTGACTGGGGTGCTGAGAGGAGAGTGGGGCTCAGTGTGACCAGGCAGAGGCCAGTGCTGCAAGGCAGGCAGGCAGTGGACAGAGTGTTGAGCTGCAGGGACGTGCCCCGGGTGGATAAACCATGCTCACTGAGTGGGAGAGAGACTCTGCCCAGGACACAAGATGAAGGTAAAGAGGAAGACCTCCTCCACAAGCGACGGTCTCACTGGCTACCCTGCGCTGCTGAGGCTCTTCGGCCTCCTCCTCCTCGTCACAGGTGAGTCCAAACATTTGTTGGACTATATTGGAGGATGAAGAAGTCCCTGGAGATTCTTACTGTATGTTTCAGATGATGGACAAACAAGTGGATTTTTCTTGAGTGGTGAAATTCTGTGCAGATCATTTACAGGCAAAGCCGAACTTGACTGGGCCCATTATCAACTAATTGTTATTGGAAGCAACATGCTTTTTAAATTGCTGTTTTATTTTAGTCTTTTGGTTTACGCTCCTTTTGTCACTTTAAAACCACACAGTCTTTTTGGAAGTAAAGTTAATCCAGGTTAGGTTAGGCAAAACTGTTTCCTCTTGTCCTTGTGTTCCAGCACGAAGGATTCTCTGGATGGGTGCTGCTCTATAATGGGCCACTGCTCAAAGGAGCCTGGAGTGGCCATTGTAGGCGTGTGAGGAGGGGATGTGTAGGTTAAGTGTGATGGGATGAAGTTGTGTGGGGAGCTGTTGAGTAGGGCAGGGCCTGCTTTGTGTGATTGGAAAATTTACCTGGAGATATTGGTTTTAAAATGTGGCAATTTAATTTCGTGGCTGTAACAAAAGGGTCCAGTTTACCCAGGCAAGTCCGTTTTAGTGGAATCACTGATCCTGTGTCTATCCCCAACTTCGCCAGTGACAAAGAGTTTCTCTCTCTCTCTCTCTCTCCCTCTCCAACCCTCTCTCACTCTTTTCAGTGAAGGAAACTAGTTCCAACAATCATGCCCTTTGTCTTATTGCCTTGGCAACCCCTGTCAGGCGGACCAAATGGTTGCCACAGCAATGAGGCGATGCCCTGCTAACTGCCTCACTGCAAAGAATACCAAACCGTGCAGAGTAGCTCTCTCTCTCTCTCTCTCTCTCCTCTCTCTCTTCTCTCTCTCTCTCTCTCTCTCTCTCTCTCTCTCTCTCTCTCTTCTCTCTCTCTCCAAGGTTGATTTTCCCATCACTGAGGCCTAACAGTAGGATGCCCCTCACAGGCCCACAGCCAATGTTTAGACCTCCATGTGTCCAGCTACAGCTGAGTTATAGGATCCTCCACTGTGAACATAATCGCTTTGCTGTGTTTGGTTTCCAAGACAGGGCTCCTCTATAAAGGATGAAATGTGGCTCACACTGTAATACCTTATCCTTGTATCCCTGTGGGTGGTGGAGGATAATTGGGGAGCACAAATCAAAATTAGTTATTACTTGTTCACTACATGGGGTCATGAGAAATGCTCTGGGGGGGTTGGGGGTGGGGTTCTGAGATTAGTGATCAAGGCATGACTAGACATCATGTACCAGAGTTAAAGCAAAGCAGCAGGTTCGTTTGGGTGCGAGGTATAAGGCTGTCTGGAGGGGAAACATTTACATGATTTATTTTATTTAAAGGGACAGTACGCAATTTTAATCCAATACACTTTTTGTAAAATCCAGCAAATATTTCCCAGCGGCCTGCAAGCTGTCGGTTCTGTGTGTGCGCAGAAAGAAAAGAAAATGATTTCTGACTCAGCCCTGGCTCTGTAAATTGAAAACCAGAAAAGAGGTGCGGATTGCACTACACAACAGCGTGTGCAGTTTGTAAACATCACTCCCCGACACTTTAAGAGACGTGCAGTCCAACAATGAACAACAAACAATCTTTCTCCAAAATCGAACATGTATTTCAATTATTCAAATATTGTCATTATTTAATAGAATCAAACCAGCTTACTATTGCTAAGTTCAAAGTATAACAACATTAAATAAATATCTGGGGCTCATCATACAGTTGTTGGGTTTTTGTTTTTTTTACGTTAAACGCACTAAAGTGATTACAAAAATCTATCAAATGAAGAACAGTAATGAGTCAGTATTTTCAAACACAAAATATATCATTCTTGCAGGAACAGGAATTTTAAAAGTATAGTCATGGTACAATCCATCAACAGTTTATTTATTCTGCACATCCTGCATAAATGAATCTTGTTATTTTGTACCCTCTGGTGTATCGGCATTCCGGCCCCTTCACTGCGTTTTCATCTCAGTCTGCTCTGGTAGTAATAGTAGTGATTAATAGAGCAGTAAATAGTGTGGTTTTGCATGAATCCTCTACTGTTTCAGTGTGGCAGAGCATCAAAGGCAGCACAGTGACTGTCCCCACAAAGACCCTCTACTATCCTTGTGTTCCTCTCTGTCTGCTCCACAGTTTGAGACTACAGCGCTGTCTCTTTGCATTTCCTCCAGGTGAGGTGACAGGGGTGAACGTGACCAGCCAGTCCCAGGTGGTGAGGGGAACAGTGGGCAAAGAGGCCCTGTTGTCAGTCAGCTACTCCAGCAGCAGCTCCGACAAGCCTGTGATTAAGTGGCAGCTAAAGAGGAACAAAGAGAAACCTATCACCGTTGTTCAGTCCATAGGAACGGACGTCATCGGGAACCTGCGTCCAGAGTACCGCAACCGTATCCTGGTGTTTGAGAATGGGTCCCTGCTGCTCCACAACCTGCAACTTTCAGACGAAGGGGCGTACGAAGTGGAGATCTCCATCACGGACGACAGCTTCACTGGAGAGCACTACACGGAGCTCACTGTGGATGGTATGCAGACCTTCCTTTTAAAGAGCTTTCCTGTCCTTTCTCTCGTATTCAAAATGGTGTGAATAGATATGTGAGTATTAACATGACAAGTTTTCTCTTTCAGTGCACGAGACATTAACTGGAATTCCACTTTTCAGTTGTTCTGCATAACAGAACAGAACCAACAGATCAACCACTCTGTCATATTTTGGAATTTCAATCTCAAGCCCCCCTCCCCCTCCTATGCCCTTTGCCCTGTCATCCTCAGTTCCTGTGTCCAAACCTTATATCCAGATGATAGCGTCGTCCGTCCTGGAGTACAGCGAGCACTTCAACCTGCACTGTTCCCACAATAATGGCACAAAGCCCATCTACAGTTGGCTGAAGGGAGGCAAGGTGCTGGCCAATGACTCACGCCTGCTGCTCTCACATGACCAAAAAGTGCTGACCATCCTGCGCGTTGTGATGTCAGACGACGACATATACGCCTGCGCCGTGGAGAACCCCATCAGCAGCATGAAGAGCACACCTGTCAAGCTCACTGTCTACAGTAGGTGGCATGTTACACGGGTAGGATCCCAAGTCATACGAGTTTACACTCAGGTATCGAGACTGTAAAAGTAAAAGTGAGCAAAAGTGGTCACAATTTCACAATGTCAAAATGCTCAGATTTGTTATGCAATTGCTGCACAGCTATATCTATATATCTATCTATTTTATCTATCTATAATAATGTATGAGATGAAAATATGTTCTATGAGTGACATATTTGGGACAAAAGTAGTAAAAAGTTTATATTATTTCCCTATGACATAAGCTGGAATACTTATGGAGTAGAAGTATGAAGCGCCATGAAATAGAAAAATCAGAGTTTTCATTATTTTTCAAACAATACCAACCAAAAAATATGCAGTCACATATTTCATCTCATTGTTCAACAACCTTCCATTTTCAGCTACAGTACCAGAGGCAATTATCATCTCACGCTGACCTATAAACCAGCATGCATGCCTGCCTCTCTAACAAAGTTGTTTACAACAAGTGCAAAAATCCAGGCTGTGAGTGCGGCAGAGTTGGCTCCGAGCGGCTGTGACTGGGCGCCAGTGTAGGGCCGCATGTCAGGCTGAGAGCGAAGGCAGCGGCGGTTCAGTCCAATGAATGGACATTTATTTATGAGGAGGGAGCAGAAAGAGAAGGCAGGTGGGGGGAACGCTTTGCCTCAGTGGACCCCAGTAATCCTGACTTCATTATTGCTGTACTGTGATGTGCTGCATGAAGAGACAGCTACAGGGCCCCGAGACTGCCTCCCGTTCCCTCTGCGTGGATACGAGCACGGCTGAAAGTCTCAAAGTGACTTCACTAATGTGCCACTTCACTACACCTTATCCATGCGAGCACATTCGAATGCCTTGTCAAGCGGTGTGTGTGTGCGTGTGTGTGTGTGTGGGGGGGGGGGGATCTAATGTTCTGCTTGCTCCATTGCTGCATCCCAGCGATTCTTCATTATAGGCGCAAAAGTCTGAGAGAGAAGAAATAACAAAATCAACGAAAAGAAAACGTATCAATTTATTTACCAGTGTAAGACGACAAACACAGCAGGTTGAGTTTTGAATTTGATTACGTAAGGGTCCGTAAGTAAATGTGAAGTAAAGGTACAGCGTAGTGGCTCAGCGTGAGGGAACTCGCACCGCCATGCTGTTATTGACGCTCTTCCTTCCTTTCTTTCTTTCTCCCTCCTCATATATCTCTCTGTTTCACTCTGCTTCAGGACGGAGCTCGCTATACATCATCCTGTCCACCGGGGGCATATTCCTTCTAATCACCCTGGTGACAGTGTGTGCCTGTTGGAAACCTTCCAAGTGAGAGTTACTTTCTTCCTTTCCCTCTTTTCACTCTCTTTCCCTCTCTTTCATCCCTTCTCTCTCTCTCTCTCTCTCTCTCTCTTCCCCCCTCTCCCTCGATCTCTCTGACTGGCTTCGATATTGCTCTTGACGATGTGATTAGAATCTTGATGAGCGCCACAGTGTCACCATACTGCACTGCTCTGAACATTTTGTGGAAAATTGGCGAGCACATTGACATGTAGCTTGTGGGTGGGACGTGTTTAAAGGATTCTTTTTTTCTCTCCTTGCTGTAGAAAGAAACATCGACCCGTCCCCCAAAGAGCTCCCATCTACGTAGAGCACAGTGAAAATGGCCACGATGGTGAGCAGCAGCTACAGTGGTTCCTCGACGTGTCTTCAGAGAATGTCCCCGATGCACACACACATACACTTCCACACTTTTTTTTTATCTTATTGTACTTCACCAGTGACACGTGTCACACGGCACGCGAGCATTCATTCACACATTTATTCAGCTACTCAGCAGAAAACCATATGAAATGTATTTATTTGCAGTTGATGTTGTGCCCAAACCAACCACACTTGGTCGAAGGAGTCCAATGCCTCTTTATGTTCTCAATGAAGATGTAAGTCTTTTCCTTTTTCTCCTCCCAAACTTCCACATTTGTATTGGCCTCTATCAACTTTATCCCCATGAGCCTTGACCATGCTAGCAGCTGGGATTCGTGCTGAATTTGAACATCAGCATAAAACGATCTCAGTGACAACGCTCACATACTGATGTTAACAATTATCATGATTGCTGTCCTGGTTATGGCGTTTCAGCACCTAACAACATTTGCTAACCAGCACTAAACACAGAGTACAGCTGAGGCTGAATGAGAATGTTTGTAAGGCGTAAACCACAGTTTCGCATAACGACATTTTGATATGGCACTGATTCTTAAGGAAAAGTCACAATTCATCCCAAGAGTGGCACTAGAGGAGAAGTCCGGGGGTCACTACGGGCTGGATTTTTTGAGGACAGTGACGGTCCGGTGGTGAGAAATGTGTTAATTCATCCAATGGCTCTCAAAAATGTTCCCTCAGACCCAAAAATGTAAACTTTATAGTCCTTAGGAGTCATCCTCTGGGGACCACGAATCTGTAAAAGAAGTTCATGGCAAACTATCATATCAAGAGATTTCACTCTGCCAACGTAGGACCGTGCTGCTGGCACGGACAAACATAATAATAACGGTGTCATTCAAATGAGACCCAGAGATGAAACACCAAAGATGACGAATGTCACATGTGCATCTTTGTTTTGTTTCAGGAGACTCTGGAGCGTTTGGAAGAATGTTCTGGCAATGCCGTCAACCAGTCCGAAATGATTATCCCCGCCGCCTTTGCTCCAGTCCTTCCCCCCTCCTCAAACAGAACTGAGCGGCCCATCTGGTCTGCCCCGCGCAGGTACCCCCGCAGCCCCTCTCCACTGGCTCTCCAACAGCCCTCTCTAGGTCCTCCGCTGCGCCCTGTGCTCTCGCCCGCTCCCTCCCCTGGTTCCTCTCCGCGCAGTTTCAGCCCAATAAGAAAGGCCCGTCCCCCAGTAGGCATCCCAACCAGCCACCTGCCTATTGAGGCCGAGGGTCCAGATCCCAGCGATCAGACTCCCTGTCCGTCCCAACAATGACCACAGCATGTTGCTCAACCCTTCCTGGGTGTATGCTTTCATTCTTTGACGTGTAAAGTGCGTGTATAGTTTGTGGTTATTCTGTTGCATCCTGAGGATATTGAGGATAATGGGTTGGATGCACAATTATAAGAGATGAGTTCCCTTCCAGCTAACTCTTTATCTTCATGTTCCATTATTTATCACCAATTTTCTCTATGTCTATTCACATTGTCTGTAGTAATTTGATGATATCCTCTGATAGGAAAAAAATATATATACGCTGTCCAACAGCATGTAGTATGAATATGATGCTGAGACAGAACTGCATTTCCAGCTCTGATTTATAAAATGCTTATTGTTGCATTATGAATTTTACTGGGAACTTTTCACAAGTGCCTGTACATATGTAAGTAAATTGTTTTGAGGGACTTGCTAATTTGTTCTATTGTTTTTTTTTTTCCCCTTTTAAAAAATTAAACCACAAATCGTATTATTATTCTACATTAGGGCCATTGTATGACCTAAGGCAATAAAACAATTTAAATAGTTTTTTAGTTTGTCATCAATTTTCTCAGAATCAAGAAACATATTTAATTGTTGTACTATTTGAGTGAGAGTGTAATTCTTGTTTAGTCCTTTAGGTGTCACCCATTTCTTTAAAATGCTGTATTGTATTCCAACGACCACTTGCCAGGAAAATGTTTCAAAGAGATAGATTTACTTGCAAATATATATTTATAGTAAATGTAGTTGTTGACCTATGGAAATTTCTGAGTATATTTTGCAAGGATATGTGTAATGCTTTGGCTGTATGATGGCTGTATTATTCCTTTTGATTCGCCTTGATCCACGAGCAGACGGTTAACTTATGACAAAGTGCCTCTAATGAACGGAAAAAGACGCCTCTCACTGCAAAAAGGACTGAATCCTGTCTGACCGGGGTCTTGCTCTTCAATTACCTGACGTTAGAAGGTCACTGAGGATCAAGCTGGGCAGAAGCGGTTATGATCAACAACATAATTGATTCTAAATATAGGAAAATAAATACAGATCAAATGAATGTCAAGAGAAGTCTGTGTGCCTTCAAACAAGTTCACATCGACAGTCATTACTGAATTAATGTGGGTTATTCAGTTCAATCATGTAGCCCCACTATGATTTTCTTCAAATTGACTTTTGATTATTTGAGGACAAACCGTACATGCAAATATGGCAACGGCAGAGTAACGAAATTAACGTGGGGTTTATTGTCTCTTCTTTTTTTCTTTTTTTTGCACAAAAACGCTGGGACATGGAATAAGAAGATAAAAGACTAAAGGTTGTGCTGAGCTGTTTTCAGTTGTGAGGTGCACTAATACACGCAAATGCACACACACACAGACACACCGACACACACACACACACACACACACACTGTGGCCTGGTCCATCACTATTATCAGGATAATGTGTTTCCTTCACACGACCAGCTGGACATCCTTTGTTATGAAAATCTGCCTGATTTATTGCTTTTATCCCTGAAATGGATGTTCCATTACCGAAGGTGTGATGAGTCGGATCATGTCCGCCTGTTTTTTGATCTGGGCTTTTGTGGTCTTTTAAGCCTCGGCGCACAGTCTCATGAATACACATGTACACACACAAACATGTGCATAATCACTTCGTGGCTGACAGTAAGTGGAAAATGAAACCCTCCGATAATGAGAGCGGCCCATTCATATATTGAGTCTGGACATTTCTTTTTAGTCTATTTTGAGTTCACATTTTGGTCTGTTTTTCGTAGAGTGTATCACATCACGTTCTGCCTCCGCTCCAGCGTTGCAGTGGAGCCCAGATGCCCCGGTGGTATTCAGACTCTGGGGAGCAGCTTTACCTCATTGTGTGTATGCGTCTGTGGATTTGTAAGTGAGTAGGTGTCCTGTGAGTTCAATGGAGATGATCCAGCATGCTCTCATCTCTATTATAATTACCTCCTCTTCCTGCCTATTCGAGCCTTCTCGCTAATGTCCTTGTTCACACCAGCCTGTTGCTGTGAGATTCCCTGCAGAGGACGGTGACTTCATTGTTGGAAAGCACTGAGTTTGGCTTGTTATGCCTCTATAGGTCGAGACCTGTCAGTGCTTAGTGTGGAGTAGTGCACTGGCTTTAGTCTCCATCCATCGTCTACCGCTTCATCCATTGAGGGGTCACTGTGCTGTACCTGAGAGTATCTCTTTCCTGAGATACTATTTTACATTTTACTCTGCTTGTATAATTAAAAAAAAAAAAAGAGTTCCTGGTTACATTTCAGATTAAAATTTCACATTATATCATATAGTACACGTTTATAAAATAACCTACTTTGTTGACTAAAACAGTGCTTTACAACTCTGTTTGTTTGTGACACTTTACACAAGTCAGTGACTTCTCCCCTCTAAACTTTGCAGATGCTCTTGATTAAATAACTGTTCAAGGCCCCAAGCGAGTTAAATATTGTGATATTTTATATAAGAAAAAAAGGCAAATATATAGAGTATACATTTTATTTTTTAAATTCCTTCCTCATTTCACTGCCCCTCAGATGCATCTCGTGTCCCTGCAGAGAACCACTGGATAAAACGTCTAACTCTCTATAAAGCAGTTAAAACGAGCGGCGCCCCAACCAGCTGCAGCCAAATTCATTCAGTGATGCATCAGTACTCATTATTTAACATTGCAACATAATACATCAGTAACATGGGCCATGATTCTGCTATTCTGCTTTTTGTTTTTTCTAATATTTTGCTGATAAAGCCTATTCATTTCCAGAACTTTGCGAATACTCTCAACTTCAATTGGCATTGGCTCTTTTAAATAATGAAAGGATTTCAGTGCTTTTATTCCACCACTGCTGCCGTGGTAGAGGGATGGCTCTGAGGATGTTGTGTGCTGCACACACAGGCACACAGATGTTTTTACACACTGTGTTAGAGACACAGTTTTTTTTTTTTGGACTACACTCATGAAATTGTCCTGGCATGAAATAGCATCCAGATGTTAAGACTTAAGCCATTTCTGAAACATGCCACGTGCTATTAGAACATGGGTTTTGACATATATTTATACTATTGCCGTAAATGGATGCTGAAAATGAAATGCACTGAAATCTCCTCAAGTGCTCTGCTGAACTCATCTGACCAAACCATCTGCCAGACCTGTTCTCAACACTGGAGTGGATGAGTGGATGAGTGGATGAGCGTGCATGCGCGCACACACACACACACACACACACACACACACACACACATACACACAGATAGATCGATACAAACACACAAACACATGTCAAATGAACATAACACTCTTTTTACACATACTGTGTGTACATACAAATGCATTACTCCTGCAGACCAGACAGGAGAAACAGAGCATCTCAAAATTAGGGTCTCCTTGTTCAGAAGTGGAGTCGCCCTGATAAGGTATATTTTTTTTTCAGGCATCAGTGTTTTGTTTGTGCACCGTGTGCCTCTTACGTCATTAATACTCACTGCTTTCCATAGAACAGGGTTAGAATATAATTCTCTAGTCAGGTTTCAATCAGAAAGCTGTTTAGAATAAACACGTATGTTCAGAATTTGATAAACTGTAAGTGTTTTTCTATTGGATACAACGCATCAGTCTATGTTGATAAGACATCTATGAGCAGCACAGGTAAAAGCCGGGCAGCACTTTACAGGTTTGGGTTGTTTTTTTCCATAGTAACTGTCCCCTGGCAACCAATACGAGTGCCAGTTGAATTAATAGTACTCCATAGCCCACTGGCTCCCTCACACATACCCTTCCTCAGCCTTCTCTTTAACCCACAGCCCCTCTCTCTCTCTCTCCTCCCCGTTGCTCCCCAATTTGCATATGCGCGTTTGTGTCTGAGCGTGTCTGCATGTGAGTCAGCTGCATCCTCATCACCTGGGACATTACCTCCGGTCTCCACAGGGGAAGCTGCATCGCTGACACTGTGAGTTTAACAGATGTGCTGGTGATTTTCATTAATTCATTTGACTGTGATTCTTCTTTTTTTTTTTACTGCACTGCTATATGTATAGATATGCACGATTGTATTATCTGTTTCATTGAAAGTGAATGTTTACTTATATTGAATCGAGGGAAATGATACATGTACACGGCCAGTTTATTTATCATGTTCTTATATTTACATTTTCCTGGGGATTGTTTTGCATTTGTTCTCCTGTGTGTTTTTATCTGTTTGTTGTATTCTTTCTTTCTTCTTCTTCTTCTTCTGGAGAAAAACATGACAATTGTGGAATTTAAATTTTGTTTCATTTGCTGATGTTTTTCTTGTTTTCTTGTGCAATGGTTCTCATTGAGCAAAACCACCTCCATGATTGTACTTTGAAAAATGTGTGTTCTCCTGCAGTATTGTTTCCTCCGGGATATTACACTGTTTGTCAGCTGGCCAGGTTTTTCAGTCAGGGATCCAAGCCAATATTTCTGCTGGTGTGTAAGAGAGGAGAGAGAGGTCAACATGGGCTCCAGCTCCTCCTCCTATGCCCCCAAAACCATCTACCTGGATGTGGATGGGAAGGTGCAAAGGGTAGGTCCGATTCGAGTGGAAATGTTTTAATTTGTGGGTCTTTTTGATCATTTTCACTTTCCAAAATATATGCTTATGCTCACCATTTTATTAGAGATACCGTGAGATGGCTAAAATGGGCTAATTTGACCATAATGTTAACCAGTTTCATATAAATGTAAAACTATTTTGCTAGTAAAAGGGCTGGTAGGCATGATTTCATTAAGAATTAGATAATACTATAACAAACAAAAAGTTAATGTGGAAATTTAGTATTAAAATGTTTACTGTAATATGTAAACATCTTTATAGTAACAGCACAGATATTTAAAAATGTAGATTATTTCTTGTATTAATTAGAACTGTGTTTGCATGTGGATTGTTTGTCAATATATAGATGAAACCACAATTAAAGCTCTTGAAATTCATGTCACACTAATGCTTAACGGGAAAAGGTTGTTTTTTTTTAAATAATGATGAGTGAGTTTAATCTCATACATTACAGCATATCTAAATTCATCTTGCTATTTTCAAGACACCGATCGTAATTCGATTAGGAGTTTAATTAAAAAAAAACACAACCTTGAACAACTTAAACTATGGCAATTAAATATGGCATTTATATATTTTGAATTCACACCCCTGACTCACATAAGAAGTGTTCCCCGTGGACCAACTCACCTGCGGAGGCGCTAAAATGAAATGGTGGTGTGGAGCCGTTGGCCTTAGAGGTGTTACTGACAGAAACAAACACCAGTTATCAGAAGCTCACTCAGCCTTTCTGCTGCCTTGCAGCTCTGGGGTATGAGCAAAAGGATATGGATCTGGTTTTATTTCTTTTCTCAAGCTTCGGTTTACAGGAGCGGCAATTAAGCAACTTATCAAAAAACACTGCTGAGAAAAAAAATGTGGAATGTAATAAAGTAAATCACACTTCATAACCATTTCAGCTTTTTTTGAATCACAATGAAAACATAGCCACATTTTACATGATAATTAAAACAGTGATGGCAAGTTGTTTAAGGCTCGGGTTTTTCGTGTTTAACAATCCGAACGTACTGAGATAAATACATATGAAACACTTGCTGATCTGGTGATGTAGTGTGCTTCAAGTAGAGAGCTGGCCATGACACATGTCTGTTCAAGAGTGCCAAGCCCCCGGCCTGAGGCTGAATGTTTGTCTGCTACACCTGCTCGCTTTAAGTTCACCCCCAATTCTTTTCCTCAGGTTATATTCTCCCACTCGTTGCCATAGCCCCTCCATAAGCAGATTTTACGCACTGCCTACAGGTCATGCAGCGAAGTGAATCTCCTAAACGGGGCCGATTTATTTTCTGCATATCCACCAGCAGAGATAAAATCACTATCTTTGACTCTTTATCTCTCGCACACCAGT
This sequence comes from Scophthalmus maximus, assembly GCF_022379125.1. Classification (NCBI taxonomy): domain Eukaryota; kingdom Metazoa; phylum Chordata; class Actinopteri; order Pleuronectiformes; family Scophthalmidae; genus Scophthalmus; species Scophthalmus maximus. The sequence continues at coordinate 14,265,206 of NC_061525.1, forward strand.
TTGTCCTTTGCTTTCCCACACGGATATCTCTGCCAACCTGATTTTATTTAGCCATATCACAAACCAGCCCTTACGTTTGCACTCCCATGGGTCTCGGTTGTCCCATGGAACTCGATGACCTTCCCTTCCTGTCAGAACACTGGGGCCTTATGTCAAAACCACAGCAGCTGCTTGTAAGCAGCTGTGTGCAGGTGTGTCTTTGGAAACCATGCAGACACAGACTGCACTGTGTCGGATCTGTGGGCCGCGGAAAAGAGGTTTTTCTTGATAACGAAGTAATCAATACCGCTCCTACTTTACATTATCCTTCCCCCAAAAATCATTAAATTCAATATAGATCCGCAGCGTTCTGCCATCGTTTCCATGACGTGTGTGTGTAAATCACAGAGAATCGAGCCTTGAACTCAGAGTGACTGTGTGTATCTCACAGGTGGTGTTCAGTCGTCACTGCAGTCCGTGTGACATCAAGGAGCTTCTGTATTCCTCAACTAACATTCCCAGGTTTGTCTGTGAAGATTCTAAGGTCATGGTGGTCCAAGAAGGGCGACACCGGCGGAAAAAGGGACTCGGTTGTAGATGCTCGAGTATGTTTCGCCTCTCATCCAGGAGGCTTCCTCAGAGATACCAGAACATGTTTGTTGAGAGGCTCCACACAGTAAGGGAGGGCCACAAAGGAAAGACCTGTATGTAATAGTCAGACAGACATCTTCCCTGAGCCAAGCACATTAAAGCCGACAATGATTTACGATACAGGAACGATCCAGTCGTCCTCTGCCATAGACGAGGAAGATAAATCTTTTTTCATACGCTGCTCCATCATTTGGCTTCCTTCCCTCGAGGTGGATTGCAAAAGTTTTTTAGCTGCAAATGTTCTGCTTTGTATTTATTATTTCCACCGACAGCCTTTGTAAAAACAGAACAAAAAAAAGATTAAATTATAGATCCTAGGCATAATGCACATTGCGTAGTTGTGTGTGTAGTAAAAACAACAAAAAAAAAAGTTTGTTACTGTCCTGAAGCTTAAGTGTTGCTCCTCCGTTGTAATTCCTTTTGGTTAAAGGTATTTTGATGGATGTGGGAAAAAAACATAGTAGTAAATATAAATGTATATGATTAAATCTTTTTATTTATTTTTTTACTTTCATATTATAAAATCTGATGGAAGAGTAAAACTGTCGAGAAAATTCATGTTTATTTTACATTTTATGAAAAAAAAATTAGGTTAATTGAGGGCAAAGGTTACGTGATTCTACTTTTCTCACTTTCCCTCTCACGACAGGAACACTCCCATCATGATGGTGGATCCTGAAGGTGCCTTGGTCTCCATCGATCCCACCATGCCCACCAACTCTCCAAAGTAACATATCTGCACTATGATTGTGTACTTGTGTAGACATTGCATAAACTATGTGCCCCCCTGCATGTAATCTTGTCATCTGTAAAGAGATTTTTGAAGGTGAATAATAACCGTTGCACGTCTGGTTTCCTCACAGCTCTTTGTACAAAGTTGTTCCTCTATCCACTGGTCAACTCGGAGGTACACTGTCTGCGCTGCCCTTCACTCGAGCGAGCTCACTAACACACATACATTCCCGCATCAACAACACACATATACTGTGAAAGTGGTGAAAGAGTTTGAAAATACCACACTGGACAGAGCAGCTGGCGGTCACAGTGACTCATCGGGATCGCATTTATGTCCACAGATAAGGAAGACATGTTTCAGAACGTGCTGTCCCAGGTGGCGGAGCAGTTCAGCAGGTAACACCTCCGTCGTTTATGTTATGGCTGAGGCCTGCCCCCTCCCCACCCATAACGCATAACTCACACATACCTTGGCACCGCTGCATTTCAGTGGTATTACAGACTGAAACCCGTGGGGGCGAGTTAAATTAGACAACAACTCCTTTCACCTTTGTCATTGATTTTCGTGCGTCGCATTGCCGTCTTATTTCTTGTGGTTCAATGAACCGCGTGGAGTGAATGTCATTCTGCTCACGATGATCTCATCTATCACAGAGCCTTTCGCATCAACGAGTTGAAGACCGAGGTCACCAACAGGCTGGCCATGCTGGAGAAGAGAGTGGAATGTGAGTGCACCGTGCATCCGTAGGGATCTTACTGGAAGCCCGATCCTAAATGTCTGTAGCCGGCGAAAAAATTAGATGATTCCGGCGGAATCCCATTACTTTTTTTGTTTGTTGTTGTTTTCAGTGGAGGGCTTAAAAGTGGTGGAGATCGAGAAGTGTAAAAATGACCTGAAGAAGCTGCGAGATGAGATGACTTCGAGAGGTGGTGGCAGGTGAAATGGCGTTAGACATAGGACCGCTGCGCTCACGTTCCACACCCTGAGATATTACATTTCAAACGTAAAATCGAATCCAAATTCCGTTTTTGGCACCACAGAGTGAACTGTCCGTGCAAATACAACTTCGACGACGGGAAGAAGGTCACTCCCAGACGAGATGTCCCCAATTACCCGAAGGTGAGTTCGCCCTTGGACCGAGCAAACATTTGATTAACCCAAAGCCTCTGTTGATCCTCGGATGACTGTTTTTGTCCGGCGCGTACAGTACACGTTGTCTCAGGAGACTGTCGAGGCCCTGAAGAAACCAACATTTGATGTCTGGCACTGGGAACACAACGAGGTTTGACGATATCACCGCTCGATTCCGTACAGCGTCTCCATCACAGGTCACCCAAGTGATTTCCCTTCTGTCTTTCTTTCTTTCTGTGTTGCTGCAGATGCTGAGCTGTCTGGAGTACATGTACCATGACTTGGGGCTGGTGAAGGAATTCAACATGAACCCCATCACACTCAAACGCTGGCTGGTAATGTGGCAGCAACAGAGAACGCACTGTCTTGTCTACTGCGATGCACACGGTCTTTGATTTCAAACAAGCTTTCAACTCAAAGATTCAAAAACCAATCGTCAAAGGGCTGGAACTTAGAAGCACTCTTGATTCAAGATTGTCTAGCGAGCAATTCTCTGTCTTCCAGCTGGCGATTCAGGAGAACTACCGCAACAACCCCTTCCACAACTTCCGTCACTGCTTCTGTGTTAGCCAGATGATGTATGGCATGATTCACCTCTGCAACCTACAGGTAAACAGACAACTTGTCATAAGAGTGTGTTTTTCAAAAATGATTATCCACCTGTCGTGTACTTGTTCAAAATGACTGAAAGATTAGGTTCAATTCAGAATGACAAAACATATTTTCTTAGAAGCCATGTTTTTTTTTTTAGATCGCCTGTCTTTGAAATATCAACCAATACATTTCCAGACTGGACATGTTGCATTTTTTTTTTTTTTCTAACAACACGGTTCCTGTATAATGTTGTCCAGGAGAAGATGACTCTCACGGATATGGGCATTTTAATGACAGCGGCAGTGTGTCACGACCTGGACCACCCCGGCTACAACAACACGTAAGACTCACTCTCCTGTCTGCGGCCACTGTTGTCAATGAACTGTGAAACTAGTTCAGCATGGAGAGTGCGCTGGTATGAAAACACGCCGACTCAGACGATCGTGTCGGAGATTCGGGGGAAACTCGATAAGCGCATACTGACAGCCCATCTTCGGGTGTTTCATACGCATGTTTTATTTGCTTTCCGTCACATTAATGCGTTGGTGGTTTTTCCTTCGCCTGAGATTCGACTGGAGCTCTTTAAAATACCTCAGAATTAGTGCTCATCTTGATGAGTCACATCAATTGATGTTTGTTAAAAAAAAACACTTAAGGATGGAAACAAGCACACATTTGAATTTTCTTCTGCTGTTTTTCTGTCAAATCTGTTATACATTTTTTTGGAAATATGTATCACCCCTGACATAAACCATAACCCCCTAACTCTTTACCATTCACCACCTGTCGTCCGCCTTCCAGGTATCAGATCAATGCCCGCACCGAGCTGGCGGTGCGCTACAATGACATATCTCCGTTGGAGAACCATCACTGCGCTGTCGCCTTCCAGATCATTTCTCTTCCCGAGTGCAACATCTTTGCAAATGTGGATCCCGAGGCATTCAAACAGATTCGACAGGTGAAATGTGCGAGGCACCCTCGGGATCTGCTCATGACCAGTGATTTCGGAGACTGTTGGGATTTCATGACTTAAAATGACTTTTGATCGTTTGTCCGTCCCGCTTGCAGGCCATCATCACCCTCATCCTGGCCACTGACATGGCCAGACACGGGGAGATACTGGACTCCTTCAAGCAAAAAGTGGACAACTTTGACTTCACCAATGAAGAGCATGTGACATGTGTATGTATGTCTTACAAGATCACCTGACATCAGCAGTTTACTGGACTGTATGCATGCCAACAAGTGGGCCTTTATCCGTTGTCTGTGCCGTAATTAGCACAAGCCAAATGGATCATATTAGTGTAATTGGGAAGGCGGTCACAGAAATACAGTGGATGCTGTAAGACAGACCTGTGTGTGTCATTGTAACAGTGAATAGGCCTCTTTGTCCCGAGTCTGTGTTCTCATTGTCCGTGTGTGCGTTTTTGTTTTCAGCTGAAGATGGTTTTGATCAAGTGCTGTGATATTTCCAACGAGGTGAGGCCGACTGAGGTAGCCGAGCCATGGGTGGACTGTCTATTGGAGGAGTACTTCATGCAGGTAACCCCCGACGAAAGCATTCACTTTGACCCCCTAAAATCCAAGAATCCAATGTTGTCAGCGTGAGGAAATCAGTACTTTGGGTGAAGGGACAGTATTTCCGCCTCTGTGCTTTCCAGAGTGACAGGGAGAAGTCTGAAGGTCTCCCAGTGGCTCCCTTCATGGACAGAGACAAAGTCACCAAACCCACAGCTCAAATTGGATTCATCAAGTTTGTCCTCATTCCAATGTTTGAAACTGTCATGAAGGTAGAGTTTTGCCGTCGCGGCCGTGCGCCCGTTTCACCGCGCTCCCCTCGACGCGCGGACGACGTTCACACTGTGCTGTTTCCCAACAGCTTTTCCCCCAGATAGAGGAGATCATGGTTCAGCCCTTGCGAGACTCCCGTGATCATTATGAGGAGCTGAAGCAGATCGACGATGCCATGACAGAGGTAGAACCAACTTTACATGTCTGTGTGTCTGTGGGGGTTTGGGTGTAGGTGGGTACGTTGCATGGTCAAGCTTTATTATACATTTATTTTGATTTCACTGAAGCTGCCGCTGCTCTGGTGATGTACATGCTGCTCGTGCTAGGCCTCCTGTGTAGACACAGAGATTAGGCTACAACCGGCTACAACCAGCAGCCAGTAAGCTAAGCTTAGCACGAGGACTGGAAAGACAGGGCGACAGCTGTCTCTGTCAAACAGTAACTTAATCCAGAAAACAAAACTGAAGTTTAAAAAAAAAAAGTTCTGGAGGGCTTTGTGCAAAACAGTTTATTAGCTCCTACCAGGAGCAGTTAAATTTACTTGCAGGCAATTTAGTTCATATATATATATATATATATCCTACCCCTACATTTTGTAAATTGACATTTTTATAATTACATTTTTACTCATTCTCTGCCAGAAAACATATTTCCCAAATTGTTGAACTTATCCTTAATCGTTTTTGTTTTTTAAAATTTTGAAATGTAATGCCTCAAACACCATTGACACTAAAGGACCCATATTATTACTTTTTCATTCTAATAAGATTATCACAACATCAGCATATCTTTTTTTTTTTATTATTTTTCTTTTTCCGTATCAACAATTTTTCAATCCAATATTGTGACCTCGGGGGATGTGACGAGCAAGGCCTGGAATAAGACTGGTCCGAGCTTGCACACACACGCAGCAAACAAAGCTACAATGACTCTTCTTTGGGGTCGTAAACACGCCTGCTAGGACATGTCAGACTGGGGGGGGGGATTTAAAGAGAAATGTGAGGGGATAAAAAATTGCAAGAAACCTATTCCTGCAGTGAGAAACGGGTAACTCACACAGTTCAGCTTGTCATTTCAAGCTTTTCACTTGAAGCAACAAAACACTACCAATTTTCAGTCATGCAATTTGTTTCACTTTGGGCGGGGTCTCTCACATACACACATGCATTACCATGTGCACCAAACAACTTGCTAACATAAAGGTGTGTCTTTTGTTCAATGAGGCACAGAAGAAAAAAACTGAAAATATGTCATTAGGCGGGAAGAAGAAGTAAACTCTGCAGTGAGTGAGTGCAGTGTTATCTGTGTAAGTAAAAGTAACTGACTCCTTGGTTGTGCTTTGGTGTTTAGTGATAGTAATCACGAGTGCTTTCTGTCGCTGCCTCGCTCTGGCCTCTCCACAGCAGCTCTCCTCTCCACTGAACTCCTTTAGGATTGTGCAGCACTTTCACCACTTTGGATTCTCTACTTTTATTATTATTATTATTATTATTATTATTATTAAGTAATCACCAATGAGTTTATATCAATGAGCTCACAAACAGGAAAAAAAAACAACAGGGTGATCACATTCAGTCAGATCAAGGAAAATGGGTTCAGCATCATAAAGTCATCAAGCGTGTAGCTCGTCTGTGTACAAGACCAACGGCCTACTAATGTAAAAAAGACAGGCAGGTTACAACACTGGAAAGAAATCCCACTGAAATGATTCAAGTGAGGGTAAAACCGTGTGCTATTACATCAAAAAAAAGAAAGATGATGCTTTATGATATCATTCCTGTATCCATTGTCTGACCAGAGTGTAACTACATCATGGGAATTGCATTTTGCCGTCATGATGACTGAGGTGCCGAAAACAAAGTGGTGAAAATGTCGCACAGTGACAAGACACAACATTGTCTGCTCGTGAATATTAGACATTAGAGTCTGGGCAAGTTTTGACCAGAGAGAAGTCAATCCCCACTCACACCTCTATGGCGATTTCAGTCATACAAATCTCTATTTGTTTTTATTTATTTATTTTTTCTTTCAAGGTGGATGATAATGGATTGGATTTGTGCTGATCTAAGCACAAATCTCTTGTGTTGTTCTCATCTAGATTTAGCTTCAGTTTTCCTCTCCAGGGTCGTGTCTCTCTGCCTAATTCCGGCTTTATCGTTTTATTGCAGGGGTCTTCTTGTGTGATCAAATTCAGGAAAGACTTTTAAAAAGAACGTGAAACGAGGCGTCGAGGTGGAGACGCTCCGGGCCGTGTCCTGAAGATGACAGACCGAGCGGCAGGGAGAGAGAAAAAGAGGCAGACTGCTCGGCTACGTACTGAACTAAACTTAGGCATCAAGGAGGCAGATCTTGAACTTTGACTTAGACTTTTTTGCACTGGATGTAAAAGAGAGGGACCTGTTGGCCTCTCTGCATATTTATGGTGTTTATGTTGTGCTCTCTCTCTGTTCATAGCGCCTCAAGATTTTTGAAGGACCAGTGTCTCTAAAAACAAACGTTAAACCTTATTTTGAGATTGATTTATCGTGCATAGAAGTGTACCGTGGCTGCAGAATCGGCCTCATCGACCAACGGTTCAGGAGAATGCTTCCCACGAGCAATAATTATATCATTTTTTTTCCTTCATTTTTTTTCCAGTAGAAAAATAAAAATGCACCAAAGTGGGATGTTTTCGCCTCATCGTAGCAATACATTTTTGACTGACATGGTGCACGGAGTGTTTTTCAAAGAATAAGGCAGCTTCCCACCGATTCTGTATTGTTCACACGCAGTGAGTTAAACCGTCACAGTTCTCGCACTATTCTCTCACGTTCAACAGTTTTTAATGTGATAAAGCCAAGTAGGGATATATATTGTTCGAGATTTTACACCAATTGTCCAATAAAAACGTTTAAATATCTCACAATACATGTACACGTGTCTGTTCTTCTGTTCCTCTGTCACAACCGTTTGAGTCCCTGTTTACAAAGGTCGGGCAACGCACATTTGACTCTCTTCCATCTCAAGAGGGGGTGACTGCGTGTCCAAGGTGAGTCGAGTTACTTTATGTGATGCAAACAGATTTACAAACAACAAATGCTGACTAAGATTAGTTGGAGAAAAATTTCAAAATAAACTCTTATAGATTAACTGAGCCATAAAGGTTATACAGTGGCTTATGGTTAGCCATTTTGAGTTGGAGATCAAACAGTGACAATATCTAATATTATTATACCCCCATAAACCTAAATGTGACTTATTAAATATCACTGTAGATAAACATGAAACTTCGTTCCTCACCTGAGATATACATACTACATGACATCTGACTAACGTTTTTGTGGAACGCCATCAGTGGATGGGGAGTTTGTTCCGTTGTAGCGGGAGATGGATCTGTCTTTTCATCCATTTCGAAATGCCCACAACAGTTACTGAGATGGCTTGTCAACAGATACGTCTCCCTGACAACTCAGTCTACAACTTAACTGATCACAGTGATAAATACTGTTAATGCACAAACACTATAACACACCACAGAAAGAGCCTGGCTATAGTTCCCTGCTTCCCTTTGCGGTTATTGTATTTGGTTAATTGTGACGTCTTTGTTGAACTATTATGACGTCACCTGTCCACACTGTATCAACTGAACTGAGCAACTTTGATTTGGCGCAGAATAATCAACAGCGCCCACTGTTGAACATTTGAATGTTAATTTTTGAAGCAGGGCAATGCGTCATGTGGGTGGAAGATTTGTCTATAGGGGTTAATTGGACGTCATATCAGCACCGCGTCATACCTGAAACTTGACCACCATTTCTATTTCACATAAATTTCAGCTGTCAACACGGGCTGATGCTTTTTCCTTGACACTTTGCATAAAGTCCGCATTCGTGTCATGAATTGTTGTTCAGATTCTCCAGGTGTGCTCGGCTTCGCCCCCGCCCCCCGTCCTGATTGAGGCACACTTTATTGCCACATTTCGGACTTGAGGGCTAGAATCCAGTCAAAATGTGTTGAAATACGACTAGTTATTTAATTATCTACCACCCGAAGGTGCCACTTATCTCAGCCCGCGCCACGCCTCTCTCTATCTCTCTCTTTCCGCAGCTTCCCTTTGAGTCACATCAAATACGGGTGGTTTTCCTCCAGCTACACCACAGTGATTTTATCACAGTTTTTTTGGCAACATGTCTGCAAATTACTCCAGAGCCATTATTGCCTCAGTCAGGCCTAATCTCACATTTCTCAAATACCACCTACATAGTTCTAAAGAAAGGTAGTAATACAGAGTGACTCACCAGAGACATTAATCATACTGCTTTTTTGTTTATCTTAGTTTGTGCATCCCCCCCAAAAAAATCATATGATGAGTTATTAAACGTCATTCTCACTCCTCTTGTCTGTGGATACATTTTTGGATTCTTACTATTTCGTCAATGGTCTTGCGACGTTTTAAATTGATCTTATTTTTGTGTGCAGACTACTTGTATGTCGATGATCCCTAAGCAGAAAAAAAAATCAGCATACCTCATGTTATTGTCACAGCTGAGATGAGAGAAAGCGGGCATAATATGAATGCGTGTCTTGTTTGAATTAGTGTAATTGCCCATCACCTCCTCCACATAGCATGACGCAGTGCATTGACATTAACCTGGCCACTGATTAAAGTGAGCCTCTCGCTGACATGTTGAGACAATGTGCACTACACGGTGTGTCACGTTTGTCTCGCTCGTTAATGGGAACTTAATGCAAAAGTTTTTTGCTCAAATGCTTCGTTTTCATCGACCCCGACAACATGGTTCATAATGCCGATCTTCGATTACGATTACAACATCAAGACGTGAATCGCACAGATTGAAAATCCACCCGGTCCTCTGACTTGTCAGTCAGTTGACGGTTAGATTGGTTTCATGAGTCCAACTCTAATTAAAGTAGCTGATATCCAAAACCCTTTGCCTTGAGGCCGGGTGTGACTTCATGGTACAATACTTCAACGGGGCGGTTTGCTAATGTGAAACTGAATCCTCTTTCTATTACAAAGGCATCTTGATGGTGGTTAAATGTGCAGTTGTTCAGTTGTGCTTGGATGATATCAGACCTTTGCATGCAACTGAAGGTGAGGCAGATCTGCAGTCACAATTGATCAGGGCTTCGCCACATAATCAAGCTGATTTTAATAAGTTGTCTGAGCGCAAATGTAAAATTTGTTCCTCCATGACAGTGTTTTTCTACATAGAAAAACAACCACCACAGTGGAGATTTGGACAATCATAAAGACACAGTAGGGTTTCATTTTCAAAGAAAAAAATCTTCATCATGTTTTTTTTGACAAATGACTAAGTATCATTATTTGATTCTATTATTCTATCATATCCTCATTTTGCGTCATATTCCAGGGGACAATCAGTGCACTTTGTGATATACTTTCTGGTCTTTCTTTGACCTGACAACAGAGGTTTTTTGAGAGCTTTTTGTTTTCTGCAGTGTGCTTCAGATTCAACCCAAACTTGCATTATGAGTGTTCAATTTAATGAGTTATTACAGTAACAGTGAAATGTTTTTTTTGGATCCATACATCCCTATGAGAGGCCTGAGAAAAAGTTGTAATTGTAATTTGTACTGATGGACATCATCTATCTGAATTGTGCGGATACCTCCCACAGCCTTTAGCTGCTTTACAAATCATGGAGATCACAGATCTGCACCGGTGGTCTAACAAATCCTGATGCCTCAAGAGACCAGGAGGGTAATTTGATCCAGCATAAGTCACTCTGACTGGTTTGTGGGAAAAGACGCGCACCGGAATGTTGATCAAAACTGATAAAATATTCAGTGTGCAAAGCGGCGCACGGAAAAGAGAGAACACAACCTGTAGATGTTTTTTGCTGCGCTATGAGCCTGTTTTGACTTGACCCCGGTTCATGTCGCTGTGATAGGAAGAGGAACGGTTGGAGCCTAATGAAAAACCTTTTGTTCACTCTATCATTTGAAAGGGATCTTGTAGCATCACAGAAATCCTCTTTCGGCTCTGTGTGTGTTCCGCAAACTTCTCATTTAAAAAAGAATTAGATTTACAGGTGTAGTTAAGACTTTTGTCCACATGTCATTCTCTGCCTCCTCCTTTCCTTCTATTTTTCTTCTCCTCTTTTTACTCACCACCGTCTCACGCCAGTTCGCCCTGTGAGGAATTCCTCCCAGCATCCGCTCTTCCAGGAGTTGAGGTAAAAGGGCCGTGTGTGTGTGTGTGTGTGTGTGTGTGTGTGTGTGTGTGTGTGTGTGTGTGTGTGTGTGTGTGTGTGCGTGCACGCGCGCGCGCTGTCAACAGGCTTTTCAAAGTTGAAGTCTTGCAGCAGGAGGCCGTGGATGATCCATGGCCTAGTTTCATGGGAAACTGGATAAAATACAAAACACGTGTAGAATAAATTATGCCTGCAGTACTACCTGACTGTTTTACTACCATACTGTCCATTAATCTGTTAGTCATTATGTTCTTCAAGCTCGTCCAGCAGTCATCTGAATGAACTCAATGTGTGTAAGCTGTAGGATTCTCTGCCTAGTCTGTGTAAACACGTGCAAATTCTGCATTCATCTTTTGTCGAACCACAGACTTGACTGCGGCATCGGTCGGGGGAACGAGTCAGCCGCGCAAGCTTTTCTCTGCCGACGGGACAATTGCGCGGCCCAGACCTATTTTGTGTGGGCAAACACATCACACGGACACATGCTTGTGGAAAGGAGGCAGTTAAATCATCGGGGACGTCCCCTTGCCCCTGACTCCCACATTCACAAGAATGCCCAGTTCCTTGTTTGACCACTGGACTGTGAGGACACAAGCTGGATTTACTGAGGAGAGTTACAAGTCAATGGTCAGAAGTGAGAGTAAACCCCTGAATTCTCGTCCTGCATTTTTGTGCCAGCAGCCACAGACTCTGTGGCAGAGAAAACAAAGAGCAGCGACAGATGGGGCATACCGGGGCTCCAAAACAAAAACACTTTTCACTTTCTTTCTCTCAAAGAACTGCAAATCAGTGTCCCTTTTAATTTAGCTTCTTGTTCTCTCCTCCTTCTAAATGTACTTGTTGATGTTGTACGTCTAGTAATCGGAATAAGTTGATCACAAAACACCCACACAAGTCTGGTCCTGTGCACACTCTTCTGCTTTAATAATTCAATTTTGGTATTTGCCTCGTGTAACTTTACTGGTCTTATAGTTTCGTGGCAAATAAACATTGATTCCAATCACCATAATGTGTGAATCTACGTAAAATGTGTTTATATTCTACATAACTCAGAAGCTGCCAGTGGCTCTTTAGAAACTTGCACTGCCACGTTGCTTTTACTACGGCACAATAGAGTAATCAGCTGAACAGCCGCTGTGAAATACTGCCCTCTTCATTGTACATGTATAGAAAACATTGCTCTCCAGCACCACTGGTGGACAAAACTTCCACAGTGTGACATTCATTTGACTAAGGCATCTCTTTAAACATTGTATTATGCATCTGTCTCTCTATCTTGAGTCATGACCTCTTTATCCGATACTCCATCATCCGCTATGATGTCACATAACAGTGCCAATCCATGCATTTTGTCCTCTTTTAGGTCACAGTGGTTCAACTACCACACGCAACACTGGCTTTTACGTAGAAATCAAAAGATCTGATATCCAGAGAGCTGTGCGCAAAGAGGCTATCTCAGCTCAAGTATCCATTTCATGCATTCCAGCATCTTTTAGATAATACTGTTGCTTTCTCAGCTGCCTCATACAGGCCAGAGCCCTACATCAAGTACTCTGGTGACACATGTCGTCAGATACGTGTAATTCCTAAGCCTGCATCCTCTGTTTGAGTTTGCCTGTTCTTTTTACGGCATTGTCTTTGATTGGCATTTAAGAAGCTGAATTTTATACAGATTTATACTTTTTACTGATCTGAAACTGATACTGAAAATACACTTTTCTAAATGGTTGTTTCGACTTAAACTCCTTCGGCGGGCACACTCCCTTTAATCATTTCTTCATATTCAAACATTTTGTATGAGTTAATACTGGAGCAATTATTCTATATCGACCATTTACAGCGGTATGTTCCTTTAGTTTAATTAAACTCGGCACACATGCAGAGTCATAAAAGCCCAGCCTTAATGTTTCCCCTAAATATACATTTTTACAACCTTCCAAAAACAGACATCAGGCTGGTTTACTGTGCTCAGAGAGAAGCACTTAGATTAAGAGTCTGTAAAACAGCACCAGCGGCAGCAGTACACCCAAAGTAGTGATGACCGACGTGGATTCAGAAACAAAATGCGATTAAGACATGATATCATAAACAATTACTAATATGTTGACCAATTAATACCGTCATGGATCGCTGATAGGTCAGCACATCTGTTGGGGTTTATCTGATTCTTTCGTTGCACACACTCAGTTTGACGAGAGAGGGAGAGGCCGAGAGCCCGGTCTGGCAGCTGACGGTTGGAAATGCTAATCCAATTGAAAAAAGAAGAGAGTCCTGACAGTTTGCAGGAGTTTGTTTACAGCGTGATAATCTGGAGCAGGCATCCTGATTGTGTTGGCAGTCGATCAGCAGCCATGCTGTGATTGCGTTGCCACACGGCAATTACACTGGCCTCTTATCTGTATGAATAGCAGGCCTGTTACTGCAGTAAAGCAGGCCCTAATGACAGATCGACATATGGAGCACGGTTGCAAAAAAAAAAGGCAGAAAGTACTTTAAATTCGTCCCTCTATAATCTAGCATGGGGCTGGTGTAGAATTGCATTAAAGCGAATAGAGTAATGTTTATACAAATCACTATTAGCGTAATGATTTTCCATTTTCATAATTGGAGTGAAATCTGCCCCAGAATATCCTCTGGGTATTGAAAAGCTTGCAACGGAATTTAAATTTTCTGCTGCAGAATAACTGTATTGGTGCTCGTTCTTTTTTGAATATGTGCCGTGACACAAACCAGGAAAAATAAAGGTCACTTTAACTTACAATTTGCCAGTTTTTGGCCACTCAGAGGCAGCAGAAACAAGAGAAACGCGGACGTATTATCGCATACAGAGCAATATTATATATAATATCATAACTCAGCTCAGGCATTCGGTTGGCGTTATTTTTTGGCGACGATGTAGCTCAATTCACCTGGTTTGCTGTGTTGGTTCAAGTGAATCTTGAATATATGAACCTGTTGCATCCTGCGACTTTTTCTGCCAAACCTGTTATTATTTTGGAGGAAAAATACCTTGAGCAAGTAAGTGATACTAACTCAATATATTGGCACGGCAATTGTGTTGGACGTCACGCCTCATTTCTGGAAAATAGTGGGATCACTCAAGGCTGAAGACCAGCACTGCTATTAGTGGGAAGGCTTGAGTTGACACGCTGTTTTTTTGAGTCAGTTCTTATCTGACGGCACATGTGTGATAGGAACCAAACACTGGGTAATATTGGGTCCTGTTTGTGGAAGGGGACACAGACAGTGAACGCAATTGTGTGATCATCTGTGAAGTGCAGAATAAGCAAGCCACAGCTTTACTCACGGGAGTCACTGCAGAACATGTGTAGTAAAGCCACAGCTTTACTCACAGGAAACTGCGCTTTGTGATTCACCTCTGAATGACTCCCAGCAACCTTATTAAAAGCCCCCCCCCCCCCCCCCCCCCCCTGTGAATGAGCAGTCATTTCGACTTCGACTCCGGCAGGCCAAGAGTTTGATTCATTAAATATACGGAGGAGATGTTCCCTGAATCCTCCACAGATGTTCTGTGAGTCATGTACTTCTTTAGAGTTTAGCGTTGATTTAAAGACTTAAATCAGGACCATCTGACGAAGGCAGAGATGCTGGAGGATCTTGGCTGAGCATCACCTACGTTGAAGCTTCGCATTTTACCACCAACATTATTGTCCACTGGCTGCAGCTTTGATTTCAACTTGGAGCTCTGGAAGATGGATGTAGACATTAGTTTGTAACAGGGTTTGGAGGTAGGTCTGCCTGATGTGTACACACAAGCAGCATGGGGTAGACTTCTTCTTCTGTGATTACCATACAGTGGACGCTCCAAGTATTTGTAAATGTACTTTCTAGAAAGAAAGAGAGAGGTAGCTCCACCTCAGCTATTCGATCATTACAGGTTTGACCTGTCATAATGGAGGAAGATGAATGATGTATTCCTACGACTATGTTTAAAGTGGGATTGTCTTTCATCTCCAGCTGGGACTCTGCCAGGAGCCATACTCACTGTGGAGTTTAACGCTCTGAGCCATGAGCCCAAACATGTTTATTTATTTTCACAATTATCCTTTCTTCCCCATCTGATTCTCGCCCCCTCTTTTTCCCCTTCTCTTTCTGTCTGTCATTAACTTTATGGGAATTTCCATGGAATTATTGTGTCATGTGAGTTATTGTGTGAGACGCAGAACCACTTGTGGGGGTGTGACGTTCCCTCCGAAAGGCAGGGGTTAAGTGATCCCCTCTGGTTTTTTCATCGTGGTGTTTTTTTCTTATTTTGACCCCTATAACGCTACATTCACCCTGTAATGTTAAATCATTAAACAGTATCCAAACATTTGTAAATAAAATTGTCTCCTCTGTCGAGATTAACTGAAAAACGATCTCCTCTTCTCAAAGCCTTTTGGATTTGTATTCCTATAGATGCTGGAAAGGCCTCCCCAAGGAACCACATGTGCCCAGTCTCCAGGGGTGGAGGAAGTATTCACATCCATAAATCAGAAAGTTACTCCATAACAACTAATAGTCTGGTATTGAAAAGTCATTGTAAGTAGAAGTCTGTTAGTATTATTTTCAGAATGTACCTAAAGAATGAGAAGTACTGCAGAAAAAATACAGTGAATGAGTTGTATTCTATTATTGGGTTATTTGGATGTAGAGTTTTAATCTGTAAAGTAATTATTAACTAAGTAGCCATAAAATAGCATGAAGTAAAGTACAATTTACTAAAATGTGCACCACTACATATACAGTACTTGAGAAAATGTACCTAATTTATTTGATATATTGCCAAAGTCTCTAATTTCTTTTAAAAAACAACCTTGTTCTTTCCTTTCAATAATGTGTAATACATCCTTTGTTATTTAATAACCTATGTATGAGTCTCCCTACATGCTTGCTGTGAATGACTGTACTATTAATCATATCATAGTACTATCAATATCATCACTGCCAGCATTGTTATCATTGTTTTTTCTTCTTCTTCGTCTTCTCTCCCCTTATGGCTATTTCTCCCTTAAGTACATTGAGATTTTGGTGTGAAAGCTTAAAGCCCCTATAGTTTCTCGTCTCCCCACCGTCATCCAACCTTCATCCCCCCTTCACGTTCTTTTCCTCCATGTGAGCCTGTGTTCCAGATGAGTTACCGTGGCCCCAGAGTCCCACATGTGTAAGGGGATACCTTCAGTCAGCCTGCAGCAGGGAGCTCACCGGGCCGCTGGCTGCTGCCCCCGACGTACTGTAGGCAAAGCAAAGACATGAAAATATCATCAGAGGGCTGGAGAGCAGCTTGATTTCAGCTCCTGCAATCCTTGTATAAATACTGCTCACATTCTCAAAGAGAGTGCGCGCGCATGCACGCACGCACACACACACACACACACGCTCGCTCGCGCGCACCCAGACAAACACCTCTGGCATCCGTCTGGAGCAGAGATCAACAACAGATCAATCACAGAGCTTGGCTCTCCCCCACTGGCTCTCCTCACTCTGCAGCGGAGCACCATCGGCCCGCTGGTTTTGGAGACTTTGTGATCACCTCAGAATACTTGGCTCAAGCAAACCATCACGGAGGAAAATATTACTGCCATGCACGGAGTATTAGGGGTATTAGTGTGTGGCCACATGCGATGGCGATCAAGTCACAATGCAAATATTGTCTTTCTCTATCTGGAGTTTTCACACCCTGCTATAAAAGCAAAGCGTTCCACTTGCTCTGAATCCAAGCTACTGCATGCATTTAAAAACCACGACAACCCAGATGAGATGCCGGAGCGTTGCCCCCCCCCCCCTCTATCGTCCAGTTCACTGGCAAACAAATAAAATAAATTGCTGTTTTGGCGCCAGCTCCATCTGGGTGGCACAAATCCCCTGTCAAACGCAAACCGTTTTAAGCTATGGTTGTGCAAGTCCACGCCGATGCACACACATAAACACACACACACACACACACGGCTGGAATGCAGTATTAGCACCCCTGGCTGTAGTCAGAGCCAAATACCTCACAAATAAGCACAATTGTCCCCCATCAAAGGCTGGAAATACCTCTAATTTCTAATAGCAGAGGTAGAACTGGATGTGTTTGTATGTAGGATTACCTCACAAGCATGTCACCCACCTTGAATCCCACACTGTTACCCCTTAAAATCTCATTTGGTCCTGCATTTGAATTCTATACATTTTGGCTGCTGAAAGCATCTCCACTGTCTATTTTGTATCTTATTCAGCGATGATTTATTTACAGCAGTGTAATGTCTGACAATAATGCCCCCGAAAGCAAAGCAAAGATGATGAGATGTTGAAATGTAAACATAAGGTCTATCATTTATATGAGCACATCTCCTACTGCATAAGTCACTGCATCTGTTTTAACAAACAGTGAGATATAGATTGGGTTTTTCTTATTTCACGTCTACCACAGGAAGCCAGGAATCTGTGTGTTAAACCTTCGCAGCTGTGTTGTTGGGATGAAAAATGCCATCACGTAGAGGAGGACTGACCAGACACGACTGTACTTCACAGGTTTGGCCTTTAGGTATGCAAACACCCCCCCATTCCAGCTGTGGAGCGATCGCGAGAAATAGTCGAGTACGTTTGAACATTTTCCAACAGCGATAAAGAAGTGAAAGTAATATGGGGAAATTTAAATTTGATAATATATAGTATGTTAGACTATTACTTGATGATGTTAGTGTAAAGTAGATTTCATGCATTTCTAAACGTCAGACTGTGTGTAGGATTTTCACATCTGCTTCCTCTCTTCTCTGGCCCATTGTTTAATACCAGACCAATGCGGGCGAAGCACCGAGGTGGTAAACAGAACACTTCTCGTTGTGACTGTCATTACTGCAGGACAACACACACTCCCTCTGCACACGGTGGCTTTGCACTGTCAGAGCGACTGCACTTTGGACTTCTGCGTGCGTGGCCACAGCATGACAATTCAGAGTGAAGCAAGTGCAACGAGCAAGCACGTGATGCAGCTCCATAAGTGCTCCTGATTATAGGAAGGCAGCGAGAAGACGCCTGTTTGCTGGCGGTGTAGGGGTTATTAACTTTGTCGTCTTCACGAGGTTTAGTAAAATGTTAGCTGTGACAAGCATCCCGTGGCCTATTCTCGCCTACGACTTTGGCTCGCAGCCACTTGAACGCCCTGACTAAGATGTGGCTGGAGACTAAACTCCATGACAAAGAGGTGTGTTTGCCTGACCTCCACTCCTCCAGTCTATCAGGGTCCCGGGGCCCGGTTTGGTTTGCCAGGCCCTGCTAACAATGTTTGCTCTGCTTTATGGCCCCTCTGTTTGTTTTCCCCTTCACTGAAGCGACCACCTCTTCGGTCTCAGCAGCACTCAAGTGCGGCCACATTCGGGGTCACCAAGCCCTGGGGCTCGGCCCACCCAGAATGCAGTGCGTCAGGCGACAGAGATAATACACAACTGCACAGGTCGTTAAGTGCAGCGGGGAAGTCACCATCACTTTGGCAACACACACACACACACACAGTGGTAATCAAACATTTAATTGTGGCTGGCTCTGAGATCAGATAGGCAGTTTCTCTCACCTCAGGCTTCTCGCCCCCGGAGGACATCCTAAAATTGAATAACATGTGTCAGGAGAATAAAGGAGCGACTATTCCCCCCTTTTATCTGAACCCACTGAATCAAGCATACATTGTCCTCAAAGGTAATAACTACCTGATAGATTTACAGTATTTCAAAGGGCTGGTATCACAACGGAACACATCAACAAAAAGTGTCAGGGAGATAAGATGCACACGAGATAAACAACAGGATGAGGACACAAAGGGAGATTGCGACTTACCGCGATTTTCACGCCGATTTCAAACCGTCTCTTATAGAAGTTGCGGAGAGACAAAAAAAATCCGAGTGATTGAACATCCTGCATATTTGTTCTCCTCTTTAGGCTGTAGGTGCTAAACTGCAGTGCTGATTGATTTGTGTCAATCATTGATATTTGATATGGCAAAAAAAGAGAGGGAAAGTTATGACCCCCCCCCCCCCAAAAAAAAGAAAGATCTCACTTATGTTGATATCATAAAGGTTGCAAGCTTGAGAAAATATCTAATAAAAGATTGTTATTTATTATTATTATTAATGTTTGTAAGGAGAAATATAAATACAACCGTTTGTTGTTTGCTTGTTTGCCTTTATTTATTCCAGCATGGCCGAGATCAACACCAACAGAGCTGTGATTTACGAACCCTGTCATCTGTATGATAATTGTTTGGGGGGGGGGGTGTTATCAGTCCAGCTGATCCTCGCCGGAGTGCAGGGGGATCACATGAGGCCTTTAGGGGGATGGGCAGGGTTTTCAGAGGGGTGGTACAGCTTTAAGAGTTTACTACCATCCGCGCGCACACACACACACACACGCACACACACATCAGAAAGTTTTGGAGCAGTGGGATACCGACGGGTAGGAAGTGACGGGACAGCACCAACTGCCGAGGCAGGAATAAAAAGACAAGTCGGGATTATATCAACACACAAAGCAGAATGAGAAGCAACGTGCGGCCGTCGGACTGTTGGCTGCCGTGTCGGGGGAACTGAATTTGCGCATGATCCCATCGCCGGACAAGGAGACTTTCAATGGAGGTGAACGAGGCTCCCAGGAGTTAAGAAAGAAAAAGAGAGCAGATCTTTCAGTGAGGGGGACTGTCGTCTGATTTCCAACACCGTGCTTGTGAGTGTGGAAAGTGCCGGGGGGTGGGGGACCCTATGGAACGGCGACCCGTAAGAACCACGGCCGCGCTTCGAATATGAAGGGAGCGACTTTACGCCGAACCCAAGCGGCGAGCCGCGGGATGTGAGCGCAGACCTCTGGGCTCCACCTCCACGCCTCCGTTCCTCTGCGCGCTTCGCCGTGGCCTCTACTCTTTTGGGGATGTTTGCGAGTCGCGGCTCCTCTGCGGCTCCGGTTCGGATACTGGCCCGTCTCTGCGCCCTGGTGCTGGTGGTCGCCGCGGGACTCGGCTCGGAGCTGCGGGTCCGCGTCCGGCTCGCCGACGGACTGGTGACCGAGGAGGTGCTGGAGGCGGACAGCGAGGGCGACTCCGTCACGCTCGAGTTCAAGCAGGGCGACGGGACACTCGTCACCTTCGTGGCGGACTTCAAACAGGTGAGAGGCCGCTTTGAGCGCGCGCCGTCGAGGGTCTCGTCTCCCCGCCTCCTGTGTGACATGATATGATGAGGACGAGGATGAGGAGGGTGGTGGTGGTGGTGGCTGTGTGAGCATTTTAAACTTAGAAAGTATGATTGTACATTCTGCCTGAGCCAGAACTTCTTGCATCTAGATCCACTCCATGCTTCCCAGGATAACTGCCGAGGCCCTTCAGGGGTCCCCAGGTGAAACAAGAGCTTCATAGGTGACAGAAACCATCCTGTAGATATGTAGAGACACACCGTCTCGGTCAGCGCTAGAATCAAGTCAACGAGCCAAAATAACATTGTTCCCTCTTTCACTGGGGAGACCTTGGAGACATGTCAGGGACCACTGATGGAGCCCCAACCTTCACGCTCACCTCTCCGGTTCTCGTCAGGACAGAATCTAAACCAAACAAGGGGTCCACTTGTTTACCACTTGTTCACCTTTTCCTCCACGTTGTTTGAGCAGCCCCGAATCAATAATTCATCCAAGCTCAAATCAAGTAATCACAAGGGCCTCTTTGGTGCCTACTAAGGGTCACGAGTGAGAAGCGTAAAGGTAACAACCCCCACAGCACAAACCGTCCCGGAGTAGATACTGTAACTCAAGTCGAGCTTTAGTTTCATCCATCGTTTTTCCACCCCGGCATGCGTCTCGCGGGGGTCAAGACAGCTGCTGCTCCTCAGATGTGGTTGCCCACAAGACCCCCGGTGGCCACAGAAACGCTGTCTGCCCGTGGGTCCGGCAGCCCAGAGCTGAGCATCGGCAGCCATATTTAGCATTCTTCTAAAAGTAGACGAGCTGATCAAGTGTCCCCTCCCCGGCCGGCACTGCTTTTGTGATTTTTTTTTTTTTTCTTTTTGAAAGATGACACTGTTTCACTTTGGACAATTGCTACTCGGAGACACATAAATGTCAGTCCTGGGAGGAAGAGCACAACTGCAGAGCGTGGGGAGGAGGAGGAGGGGGGGCGCAGAGCAAAGGCATGTGTCTGTGATGGTTGCTGTCACACAGAAGCTGACAGGCTGGCGAGATGTGAACGGGGAGATTTACCAGGATTAAGTGGGCATGTCTGACCTTTTTGATCTGCGCGTCTGGTTCACCAACCAAAACAGCTAATTTAAAGTTGAAAGAGAGGAGGCCGTCGCCCCCAATCATTGGCGACACACCGATATGAAGAGACGTACACTGATCTGTGAGCACGGAGCCTTTCGGCCTGGTTGTGCGGTGCGACCTGCGTTGCTGCGTCCTGCCATGTGTGCACTTCTTGCTTGCACACGTACACGCAAACAAATGCACATATGGTTGTGTTTACTTGAATAAAGCCAACAGAACCTCTTAGGTCACTTTACTTTTCCGTTGCCTTGATTTATCTGTTCCAGTTGCAGGTCGGGCTCCTTGCCCCCCCCCCTCTCTCTTTCTCCCTCTGTCCCCCTCTGTGTCTCTTGCTTACTTCTCGCCGCTCTCCCCCTCATTTCTCCTGCATGTGGTTTTTATTTCAACCCTTGTGCAGTATCTCCAACATTTATGGAAAGTTGGACGAGCTGTCACTTCCAGCTGCCATGAATATACAGTCCAGAAGAACGCATGTGGGAAGAAGAGTGTTTTAACAGTGATGTCGCCCACTGGAGAGTTATAATGAACCTACGCGGCCAAAAGGTGGATGGGTATGACGAGGTTTGATCGTGTCACCTAGCAGCGAGCGAATGTAACTGGCCTAACAAAGCATTTCACCGTTGTCGTCTTATTTATTTTTTTCTCCTGTCTTTTTTTTTTCTCTGAATGCTATGATCCTGACCGGGATCATTTCCAAAGGAACGGTTTGTGAATGATCATCAGACAGCCAGCTCCCGGCTCTCTTAGTGCTCCGTGAGTACGTGGCAAAGAAGTGACGGGAAATGTTATAGCCATTAGACACTGGCGTAGTGGTCTGCTGGATGTGAGAAGGAAGTTTAGTCAACCTTATCCCAAGCAAAGAGTCACCGCGAGAATCAGCCGTACCGCCATTTCAGGGGGGGGATGCGTCTGCTGCGATGGCATGCAGACATATGGAAGAGGTAATGTGGTTTAGCTAAGTCTTGACATCTCAGTGTCTCACTGAGTAAATATCCACACGTAGAGAACACTGTCAATTAAGTTCAAACCCCTGAGGAACTGTGATTATATCCTCATTTTATGAATGAAGGGCATCATGGGAGGGATTTAATCGTCCACTCTTTATTCTCCAAGTGCATTTGCAGGTTCGCAAACGTGGTCAAACTCTTCGCAGTGTAGTTGATTGGCTATGTCTGAGTGATTGAACGACGTTTTATTCCTATGTGGTATCACAGAGAAGTATTTACAGCCGAGTCTACTCTCAATTATGTGAAATAGCAGCAATCTGTTGACAGCTCTTCCGGATAACACGCCGAGTGGCCGCGTGCAATTGTGCAACGCAAGACCAATCTGAATGCAGATGTGCTGTTGAAACCTCGAACGGAGAGCTGTTTGTTAGTCGCAGCTTCGGCGCGTTTCCTTCAGCAACCGCTGCAACAATTTATGGTCTAACACAGTCAAAGATCTTGAGGCTGAACACAAACCATGTCTCGGAGATTAATCCAAGGGAAATGTCTCACATATTTTAGAGGCTGTTTTGGGGTCTTTCCAGATGTCGGAACTCTGTCGGAGAGGCTAATCAGTCTGTACTCATGTGTGTCTGACTTTCACGTCCAACCCGTGGGGTTGATCAATGCAAGAATGTGAGTGACTTCACTGGCCTCTCAGCTGAGTTAACAATTGAAGGAGGTTTCATTTCTGGGATGCAATGGTGCACATCCTTCTACATGTACGGTTACATGCACCTTGACTCTAATAATAGAACGTCGGAGAGCGCAGTTCTATAGACATTGTCTTTTTTGGGACGCTTCAGCCGCTTAGCTTAATAACAACTCACATGAAAAATCACATCAGTTTTAGGAATGCATCGTTATCAGCATCCACAATACACCACAAAACCATTTTTAACCATTTAACGACTTTGGAGAGTTTGCTCTCGGGTGGATGGTTTTAAATGTCTACATCAGTGTTGACATGCTGGCGTGAGTGACCCCTCGCTGTCCCGATGGGTCAAGGGAGCAACAGATGTTGGGAAGTCACTTGACCATCTCGCACTCTCGTGTGAAATGGGTCTGAATTTAGTGAAAACAATGGCACCACAGTGTGAGCGAGCACGTCGGCAGTTATATTTAATTCTCATTTCATTCCAGCGCTAAAAACCTGGATTGTGTTTCAGCCAGAGGCCCCCGGCGTCGGCTCACACTGGTGCATATTGGGATGTGTATATTGTCTTCAATGTACAGAGGCTTTATGGATATGCTTAACAAAATGCGCTCGCTGTAAGGATGAATTGGAGATGTGGAGGCAGGTTGGTTAGCCTCTCTGTTGCCCTCCCACTGGGATACACAATATCAGTGACCCATTTCGGCAGCTGACCATTTCCTAGTTCTCTCTCAACCTTACATACTACTTCGCTCATCAAAATTGTCCAAATGGATTTGAACTGCGGGCTTAGCGTAGCTTTTTTAGGTAAACTGTGGAGGAGGAGGAGGAGGAGGCTTGCCGGTAAATCAGTTGGTTCTCTTTTTGTTGATGGAAAATGCCAGTGTTTGCCAAATGAAACAACTCGCAGTTGTTTTTCCTGAAAACAGGCACTGTACATCAGTTGCAAGTCGGTGCAGTTCTTTTTTTCTTCCGGCCGCCGCACCTTGCCTCTCACTCATCCCTGAAACACCATCCCACTTTGTCACTTGCATAAACTTGTCTTTTTTCACTGGTACATGTCACTTGTTCCAGGAATTGTTGCTGTTAGAGAAGCCTGTTTTAGGACACTTTATAGGGGAAGGTGAATCTTCCTTGCTACTATTGGGAAAGGTCCCAGTGAGTCATCCGCGAGTCACCAGCAGTCAGTGAACTCACCCTTGTGATAAACCGGGCCCCCTAGTGAGTAAAACGGAAGCAACTCAAATGGGATTACAATGGATTTCAGTTCCTCTCCCGTCACCGCAATGAATGTTCAACTATTAAAGCTGATGTTTGTGTTGATTAGTTCCCCTAAGAAGACCTCCACTCCTACTCACTTTCCCTTGTCGTGCTATGGCTCCTTTCTGTGCGGGAGCGAGAAACTCCTCAGATAAGTCACTGCAACAGCAAAGCAGGATGTGTGACTCAGGGGAACTGCACTGCTCAAACTTGTCAAGAAAAAAAAAACAACCTTTTTGAGATTAATTAGATCACTTTGGGTGGGGGGAGGTGTTTACCTTTCCAAAGATGAACCCTCTTAGGTCGTTCTCCTGGCCACCCTTTGTTCTCTGCTGACTCTGAATCACAGGGGGGAAAAAAAGCTTCTTAGCGTGGCCTTGTTTTGGCCCTTCAAGGCCCCCACATGGGCCCCCTTTGGCCTCTTGTGGCCTCTTGTTGATGTCTTCATCCTTTATCCTCCTCGCACCGGCGGTCCAGATGTTCAAATGCAATGCTGCAGATGCAGAAAGGGCTTCCCTTTCCCAGAGCCGCGCAGGGGAGCAGTGGTAGACAGGGCACGGCTGGCGCTCACCGTTTCCAGAAATGTTTCCAGTGATCGGGGACAGTGGCGTGCATCGTGCCGCTGCGACACCCTCTGATGGACGAGGAGACGGTAGTTGTGGTTTGCACTGTGCGTAGTTGTGATCATTTTCTAACTGCCTCCAGAGGTTTAAAGATCACAGTTGGCAACAAAAAGCCAACAAAAGGCTTTTACTCTGCCAAACCTTCCATCCGTTCTCCACGCAGTGTCCTGAAATGCCCCTCTGTCAAATGCGAGGCTGTGTCCTTTTGGCTAGTTCAGCCTGGTTACTCTCACACCAATGTATGGTGTTTGACTTCACTGTGCAACCTTTGAAACTCTTTTGTGACACAGTTCTGCTGCTAAAGGTGTAAGTCAACACATGTGAAGTCATTACACCAACCTTTTTTTTTTTTACTTTTTTACAAATAAAAAGGCTCTTGTGTTACTTTTCCAGTCATTAAAAAAAACTTTCCTATGGTTAAAGTTCAGAAAAAAATGACAAGGAAAGACAAAAAAACCCCAAAACTATTGCTTGATTTTGCGACATTGTGACATTTTCCAAATTTAAAGAAAAAAAATATAATTATAGCCAGGGTGCACCCATGGGTTTTCTCCAATGCCTCCAATGAGGTCGGGAGTTCCAAGCCACTCCCATTACACATGATCGTTACCTAGCCCCCCCCCCCCCCCCCCCCCGCCCTTTTTTCTTTCACAAATCGCACCCTGATTATAGCCAAACATTAGTAGTGTCTACACAACTATTAAGATATACTATTCTTTTTATTCAGATGACAGGACAAAACACAGACTACATTCAAACATTGTTTTAATCACAGTATGAATTGTGTGCGAGTTGAGTCGTGGTGTTTTATGTTCATATTTGCAAATAAAGCTTAAAAATAATATCAACTATCTTTATAAAAATAAAAGATATATAGTTTGAACTTTAACATTATTATTATTTATTATTTGTTTTAATCTTTGCCATAAATTAGTTGTTGGTGTGTGTGTCCTGTGACAGGATATGAAGGCTCTGGGACAACGGTTGGAGGCTGAACGGGACTATAGCTGTCTCTATTGTTTATTCCTTATCTGTCTGCCTCATTTCCTTCCCTGTTAGCACTCACTGTTTGTCTCTCATTTCCTGAATGCAAAGTCCCCATGAACAGTTTGGGTGTTGGGATAATTGCATCCAGATTCTGTGTGAAGGAATAGTTCCCTCTCAGTGGCCTGCACGTATTTTGCGCAGGTTTGAAGCATCTCAAATGTATATATTAAAAGCTGACGCTGCCGTTTTTACGGCTACATTTCCTGAGTGCACACGCAACGCGTAAACATTGAAACTCCTGCTCCGGGCAACGTGAGTTACCTTCCATTGTTGTGAAGAAAATGGCCAGGAGGGACTCCTTTCTTTCCGAGGCCTCCCGTGTTTTTATTGTCCATTCACTGCCACTGTTCACTAATTGGTTCGCTCTCTGGACAGCCAGGTGTGACCAGGTCCCGAATGTGACTCCACATTCCTGCCTTTGGAGCCCCTGTAATTAGCTTCAACTCAAGCATTTCGTGGCGCAGCAGTTTTCCTCCCGCTCCTTTTGTCTGTCGGCCTGTCTCCCTCTCTCCCCCCCTTCTCTCCCAACATGATCTCTAATCCCTACCTACACCTGTGCCTTTCGACTGGGCTCCGTTCATGCACCGAGGCACCGAGGCCCCATCTCCGAATGTGGCAAAATCCATATGTTGTTTTTAAAAACTGAGTCATTAATTTAGGTTTGGGGGGCGGGGGTCTCAAAAGTAAATACATTTATCTGCAAATAAAGGCCTAATGGATCAACTGGATTTTTTTGGAGCATTTATCTAAAAGGTAAATTAGGAAAGGGCCTTCAGAAAAATTTGAATGTGTCAAAATTTGGGATTCCAAAAAGAATACATTCCGAGCCCTTCACATAACCACACAGACCAACCGCGATCCCCAATGCCTCACCAGAGCGTGGCTGAACAGCAGTCCCCCCCCCTAGCAAGCCGTCAGCCTTATCGACAGACAGGGTCTTAGAGGGGATTGGGAAACAGGAAGAACCCACTGCACAGGGGAGAGCTACTGGCACACTGTTTGTGTTTGGGTGTGGGTGTGTCAATGTGTTTTTTGCGAGGTCAAATGTCCATCCACGCATGCAAGTGCCAGTTGTCACAGTTTGTATAAAGTCCAAAGTGAGATTTTTTTTTATGTCTAGCTACAGAACCCGCGTAGAAAATAACCTTCTTTTTTTTTTTTCTTTGGATATATACAGGCTTCACACAGCTCTGA
Source organism: Scophthalmus maximus (assembly GCF_022379125.1). Lineage (NCBI taxonomy): Eukaryota > Metazoa > Chordata > Actinopteri > Pleuronectiformes > Scophthalmidae > Scophthalmus > Scophthalmus maximus. The sequence goes on from NC_061525.1 coordinate 14,292,346, forward strand.
TTTTCAGAGCCAGTAAACATGGTACATGTTAAGAGAGAGCGTTTGGCCCGGTGGGTTACGACTACAGTGACGGAGAATGTTCTCTGTAAATGGCCCCCTTTGAGTATCTGAATAGGCTTTTGTGCAGCTCTTAAATAATCTGGCCCACCAAACGTAGCCACAACTGAAATAGGCCCCCGCCTATCTCCTGTTCAACAGGTCTTAGTATGAGCCACATGTCAGCTTGCATGAATACACACTTGTGTCTGGCTGTTGGCCAGTGGTAGTTTGTCTGCAAGTGGACTAAGTCCCCGGTGTCAAGGAGCAATGCTGAGGAATCCGTACTTGTGTGGATTATTTATAGCCGTGCTGACATTTACGCTGTTCTCGTGGGGGGATAACTTGAGGGTACACTGTCCTCTGATCATGGTAGTACCCGTCTCTTTCAAGACGGGGGGGGTGTCGCTCTTTTAATTCTGTACATACCTGATGATTTTCTCTAAATGTTGGTCTGCAAACCTTTGATTTTTTTGTAGATCTGCGGAAACGCTCTTGAAAGCGGTGACTGGTTGACTTGTTTTCCCCAATATAGGAACCACTGCTTCTTTCTGATTCGGGAAAACCGCCCGCTGTGTTCTTCAGATGTGAAAAAAAAAAAAATACGAGGACACAATTTTTCCCGACATTTTCCAGAGGGCATGTCTGAAAAGCGCAATATTTGTCCGAACTTTGGTCCGAATAATACTGTAGCAATGTCTTTCCTCATCAATTTGCATAAGTCTCTGACTTGTTTGGATTCAGCCCGTCGTCTCAACGGCACATGTCATTTAATCATATCGCTGCACATTTCACTCTTTTGCCTCAGTTTCTTTCGTCGTGCTTTGAGTGTGTGTCAATGTGTGCATGTGCCAGTGCTGGTTTTCGGGCGGGCAGAAGTGAGTCTCGTCTTGTCCAAACAAACCGCCGAATCCAGCGGCTTCTGTCTGGATGTAGATGTGGCAGAGATGATGTCATTGTTATTACTCTATTTGTTGGTAGAAGCCAGGCTGATTATTATCTCAGCTGCACCAAAACTGCTATAGTTTTTTCTTTTTTCTTTTCATTTAAGTATCGACCACTGACTCTAGCTTCATATTTAGCACTCAAACATGAGAGTGGTTTTCTCATCTGACTCTCTCCAAAAAAAAAGGAAACGTCTCCAAACGCTATTTCCCTTTAGATTTTCTGAAGTGGGCTGATGATGTCACTTTCAGTTACATCCAAAAATGTTGTTGCCACACTAAGCACTGGTGCCCTCCCTTTGCCCTTTTGCTCCTAAATCCAATTGCATGCCAGTAAAGGTAGACAATCATTCATCTGGACACATCATGTCCCAAGAGGAGGAGGAGATCTCAGCATCCACGCTTTTGATATATAAACCAAGTTCCAAAGAAGCAGAGTTGGTGGAGTTATACCCTGCTTCCATATAATTACCCAGAGAGCCCTGGGGCAAATCCATGTGGCTGAAACGAACGCCTCCTCCCTTCTCTCTCTGTCTCCCGGCCCACAACCTACAAACACGTACACACACAGTGTCCCAGTGCAGCGCCATGTGTCTGCAATATGGGAGGTCTTGAAGCCGTGGCCTCTGCGTCTCCATTCACTCGAGGGGAAATGGCACTCCTGCCTGTCTCTGTTCACGATGATATATTCGCGCCCTCCTCTAGTCTTGACATTCTCTTGATCATTCAGACTTTGTTCTCTGTGTAAACGTGGAGTACTGGGCTATTATCACAGTGCGGCAACATCTGAGGTATTTCAACTTTCGGTGTTTTTCCAGTCTTCAAGTTTGTCATAGATGCAGAATGCCGAGATCTGTGAGGGGGGAAAAAAATCTTAGGTTATCTCTCACAAAGCCTGCGAATCAATATTTTCTCAGTAATTGGCTGTCCAAAGGTCAAATAGTATTGCATGATTGTCTTGTGTAATACCCATGCTTGTATTGTACGCCTGCCAGGAACTCTTTTCGAAGGTAAAAGTGGCTCTAAGGATGAGGAACCAGTGATCATACAAAGTAGTCCTTAAAGAACCACAGAGCGTAAACGGGTCTTAGGAAGGTTGTATTGCTTTCTTGCCAGTGTGTACTCTTTTGCACACAGGAAGTGGGACCAAAGAGCTTGAGGCGGACTCAGTGGGGTTATCTCTGGGCTGTTTATGTGCAGGGTTTCCTCCTGCTCGGGGAGTGAAAGCCTGGAAACTGCTACTCTTCTATCTCAAGCCTGTTTGCTTCAGACGGGTGTGTGAAAAGCGGAGGAGGGGTGTTTGGGACTGTGTGTGCTTGTCTTGAGGCCGAAGCCAAGGGGGGGGCTCTGATGAATAGGGAGACAGGTCTGCTGCTCTACACTCCCCAACTTCTGGAGCTTCCCACCATGTCCTCCTACAGAACTCTTGGGTTTGGCGCCAGATCTCGGTCACATTTGCCAACAGCAACAGTATTGTTTTGTTTTTGTGTGTGTGTGAATTCTCCACTATCTCCATTTTCCTACTTCTACAGTTTCACATAAAACTGTGTGGTAAAAAAAACAACTCACTTTTTACTGCATGTGAGAATGTTTGATACGTTTGTCATGGAGCAGGCCCATGAGCCTTAATTTGACAGCAAAAATAACCGGAGCATAACTGGAGCAACGCTGCACAGGCTTACAGACAATAAAAAGTATCAACAAACTGTCAGATGAGACTCTGTGGATGTAGTGAACATAAACCCCCCTTCATTTTTAGCAGATGGGTGTTTGAACGTCTTTGAACTCCACATATTGAATTACTTTAGTGTGTCTGGAAAAGTGCTCCATTAAGTACCAAAATGGAGAGAGTATTTGTTCTAATCTGTATGAGCCTGCACATATAGCAGTAAGTTATTATAACCTCGCCTTGCGCCACAGTGTCTTCTGGGTGTTGTGTGCGTCTCCGTTGAGCCAGCCGGTCATCACTCGTCCCTTGTGTCTTGCAGGAGGTGAAGATATTTCGAGCGCTGATTCTCGGCGAGCTGGAAAGAGGGCAGAACCAGTACCAGGCCCTGTGCTTCATCTCCCGCCTCAACCGCAATGAGATCATCCCCAGTGAGTCGATGGCCCGTCTCAGACAGGTATGACATGGCAGCTGTTGTATTATGAACATTTTCATGCAATTGCTTGATGACATTGCCCCCGCACCTCTGAGGGTTTCAACACATTTTTTTGTACCGTCTGCTCAGAAAAACCCTCATGCCATCCGCTTGGCGGAGGAGCGGCGGGGCCTGGAGCAGCTGACGATGAGCGCGGCCGTCAATCTGAGTCGGGCCTCGCAGCTCAGCTCCCACATCCACAACATGTGCAGCGAGGCCCGAGAGGCCATCTACACCAGGGAGGCAGATGTCAAACACTGGCTGGACAAAGGTCGGTGGTCACCGCACTGTTGTTCATTATTGAAACGGGCAAACGTTCAGTGGGCGGTGAGAGCCAAATGTTTGTCTTTTGGTTTATCTGTCTGCCTCCTCTCCTATCCGTCCCCAGTGTCACTACACTCTTTATCGGACACGCTTTATCTCCCCAACACTGTCCATCTTCCCTGTGTCTACCACCTCAATGTCTGTATCCTCGTGTTAGTGATATGATGTCAGGTATTATCTCTGTTTTTTTTGTGATATGGCTACATCACCAGTCACTCTATTTATGTCTGTCTATGTTTTTCCACTTTTACCTTGAAAAGAATCTGAGTTGGTATATTTAGTTTATATCTTTAAACAGTTTGTGAGATATTGTATCTCATCACTTCTTTACATTGAAAAAACATAGTAATACAGACTTATTTGGCTATTTGCTTTTTGTGGAATCCAGTGGGATCCAGTATCTTAATAGCAATGAAGTCCAAATTGTCCAGGCTGAGGAGAATCCATATGACAGCACTATTGTCCACTGACAGCACAGTTGTAGAGGGAACAATGTTGATCGTCATGGCTCACCAAGCACTCTTTTGCATTAAACAAGCTCTGCACCGGTATCTGCAGAGCGAATCACAGTTGCATCTCCTTTGCATAACAAAGCTCCCATTCTGCCGCACCATCTCCCCTCTCTTTAACCACTTTGTTTTCCCTCTCCAGTTCAATGCGGCATTTTAATTGAGCGAAAATCAGAAAGAGAAGGATTCACACAGCTGTATGATAGCAGGCTTTTTGTTTTTAAGGCCACGAGCTCTGATAACAATGCTCTCCTGTCCCGTCTGTGTCGTAGGGGTGGACGGCTCCATGTTTGAAGTCCTGCCCCAAACAACGGAGATGCCCAGCTTCCAGGCCTGTCACTCCACTAAAGACTTGTGGCAGCCCTGTCTCTGCACATACAGCCTGCGCCTGGAGTGGTACCCGTGTCTGCTGAAGTTTTGTCGCAGCCGGGACACCATAGGCAAAGGCTCTACGTACAAGTGTGGCATAAAGAGCTGCAGCAAGGGCTACCATTTCACCTACTATGTTCCACAGAAACAGCTCTGTCTATGGGATGAGGACACCTAGCATTTTGTTCCGGATGCTTAAGAAAAGGGACGCACATTTTTTTCTTTCCGCAGCCAAGCCATTGCTCCTCCACCCATGCTATTCAAAGTAAACACAGTAACACTGGACCTCAGTTTGTATGATGACGAGTGAAGCTGTCTCAGGTGGGGAGTGGCGCGATCCAGATGTTCAGGCTGAAACGGAACCAAATTCAGGTTGCAAATGAGACCAAAACCTTTTTGAGGAGGGAGCGACGCAGCACATTGTTTGAAGAAGACTTACTGACTGTAAGCCTTTTTTTGGGAAATTTGACATATCATTGTCAGCTACGATGTGACCGTGCCAAGAAAATGTCACTTTCGTGCCTTGTTTTTTTTCTTCTTCTCTTTTTGGAAAGATTATTGGAGCAGATGACGGAGACCAACAACAATAACCTCTCAAACAAACTACTGTATGCACAAAGCTGGAAAGTGCATTTCTGGTCAATTAAACACCAGCAGAGGAACAGCAGGGTCCCGCTCTGATCAAAGGAGTTACACAAACCTAATCTTCCATCCTATTGAAGGAAAATTTGGATGGTGGATTCATCTTTCTTCTGCAACTCTGTGAAAAAGCATGTATTGCCAGCCAAACGCCTGTTTATAACGATGTAAGGGGGCTGACAAAAAAAATGTTTCTCCAATGCCTGCTTTATTTATTTTAGTTGCAAAGTGAAATTATGGAGGACTATTTTTGTATAATGTTTTTAAAAATAACCTAATTTTTCTCTCTCTTTTTTTTCCAATTAAACAAGCTCTTAAATGTTCATGTCCAACCCACAGGTCCACATTAAGAAGTATTTAAAAAAAATCTGTTACCTGTTGGAGATTGGATGGCTGGATTTTGGACTCCAAACATCCATATGTCATGTTACTTTACACCATGTGCATAAACAGGTTTAACATTTTATTTCGTAGAACAGGTTTAGTTCTGCTTTACCCCATCGTCCACACCACTCGCATCCTCAGTGTGTTTTTGAAAGCGTCAAGTAAACCAAAGTCAAAAGAAATACTTTCAAAGGTTGTAAAGTTTCAGTTTCAAGAAACGGGCTCTCCAGTATGGCATTTTTCCTTGTGATGATTCACTAAAACTGCAGTTTAGCCTTTTAATAATCTACACTGCCATCTTCTGGTTGTACAGTGTTTAGGTTTGTCGTGGGGTTTTGTTTAGTCATCTCAATGCCACTTTCTGTGTTGTCTCTTACTGTCAACGGTTAAATGTTTATAGTTTATACATCTCAAATCCCTGATCATTCACAGGCATAATTTAAGGAGCACTTCTTAAACTCGTGGGACCAAATTTCATTTTCTCTGTCTCTTCCTTAGAGCAATAGGTTGAAGTATGATTTTGGTTAATCTTACCTCCATCATTTATGTCTTTACTGCCATATTAAATGTTCTTTTTTTTTTTTTAAAATATGTTGGTATGTCCTGGTAACAAAAGAACCAAATGAGTGAAACATTTCTAATTGTGGCCTTCTCTGGTGATCAAGTGCCTTAACATTTCCACTGATATCTTTGCTATGTAACTATAGTTTAAGTTGTTAAACATATTTTTTTTTCTATGAAAGAGTTCTGTTTATGCTGTAAAAAGATTAAAAAGTTGCCATGAGGGGAAAATGAAGCAATTAGGTAATGTACCATTTATGAGTTGTTTTACATGAATTGTTTCAATAAAGTCTTTCCTTGCACCACATATAATAATTATTTATTTTGGGGGAAACGATGCCTTTATTAGATAATATAAATAAACAATAATTAGCTGATAGGAAATTTGGATTATTACGCGTTTTTATTACAGCTTCCTTCTTCCATTTTGTCCCCCTTGTGTTGGGACACGTGTCATTTCTGCAACTGACCACAAGGTGTCACCACTGTTAAAAAGACGAGGCGCCTTACAATCGTCTCGGTTAGACACCGGGGAGAAAGGAAACATGCCTTCTCTGTTAAATATTTTATAAGCCTGCCATTATTGATGAACTACAATATTGGATAATACAGCCAGGCAATACTGACCTCGTTAATTCTACTCGTTGCTACATTAGCGTGTACGGTGGCCGATGAGGTGGCAGGCGGGAGGATTCAGGGATGCTGAGGGAGGCTCGTTGTTGCCACCCACACCGCCCGGCGGAGTTCAGCGATACAGGACGACAAATAGCATCTGGTGTGTGAGTGAGTGTGAGTGAGTGTGTGTGTGTGAGTGAGTGTGAGTGAATGTGTGTGTGCAGACACACCTCTGACAGTGGCCTCCAGAAACACACACTCACACAGGGCAACACACGCGCGGGATGTAAAGCGAGGAAGCTCCCAAATGTGCGCCTCCAAGGTAATGAATGATACATTTCACGTCCCGTAGCATAGCGCGTTGTTAGCGCGTTGTTAGCCCGTCGACGTTAGCCTGCTACCCGATCCAGCTAACTGTGGTACCCGGTGAGCATGAGGGATAATCTGCGGTTCTGCTGCCGCCACGTACAGTTTACTAGCACCAGGTGAACCCCTCGACGTGGTCACCATCTATTAACCATTGCCCGCCACTACTTTCCTCCGGTAGGTTGCCATGGTAACGCAAGTAAAACCTCAACCTTAAAAAAAAAATAGCTTCCACGAATCTCATTCAAGGATCCCCACACGGTCTTTGTGTCTCACCTTTCCCCTACCATTGAAATGTCTAATTGATTTTAACTTTTTTGTTTTTTGTATTTATTGGTATTTTACATGTAATGTCAAGCAGATGTAATTTCACGTCACTTTCCTTATACACCTTATTCCTCATTTCTGTATGAAAGATTGTGGATGACCCCCCCCCAAACCAGTAAACCTAGTGGACACATTGTGTATGTATATATAACTTTATTTAACGGAAATGAAGAAATAAATCTTCACCTAGGACACAGGGGTTACAAAATATAAGAATGAAATATAAACATAGACATAAAACCTACTATCTCTTTTTTTATGCTGCCATCTAAAGAAAATAGTTTGGGAAATATGCCCCACTTCAGTTAGTGTCCTCGTCATATTGGATCAGTGCCATTTAGTTTGTTTTTCTTCTCTCTTTTGAGGGTTAGTGCACGTGTGTAATACCACGGCTTCGCCTCCCCATGCCATCCCTGACACCGAGGTGTCATCTGAGGTGAACATAACAACCAACGTACAGCAGTGCACTCCCGCACCGATTTTATTCGGTGGGCACACATCGTGTGATAAGAAGCCCTCTGTCTGTCAAATGAGCCAGGGCATCCAGTAACCTCTCCTCTACTTTTGAAACTCGCTTGAAGTCTCGAAGAATCAAATGTTGGTCTTGTTCCAGTCCAGTGGGGGTGGGCCTGTGGATCGGCACGGTCTTTCCTCCTAGTGCAAACGTCACAGCCGATGGAGAGACGTCCCCCTCACCCCACCAGACCCTCGGCCGGCCAACTATAGTGCTATTATAGTTCAAGCAAAGGGTTTTTGTTGGTCTCTTACAAAGGATTGCACAGTCCCAAGTCTTTGCGGGGTAATGCTGTGTCTTTCTACTGTAAGCGATATTACTGGGCAAGATGTGCATTTTTTTCCCTCACCATGTAATCCGATTCAAATTTGGCTTGATGACTGCCGACTGGCAAATGTTTTGAAAGGCACGGTGAGTTTGTTTTAGCCGCTCTCCTTGTTTTGTTTTTTTTCTTCAGAGGCGAAGATGGCACTGCTTGTGGTGTGGTCACTCCTCTGCCTGTCCTGCTGGGTCTCTTTCTACTTCATCTTGTGTAATGTTTACGGGTCCCGGAGCTGTGAGTGGAACTGCCGCCTTGTCACACTGGTACACGGCATCCTGGCAGTCTGCATCACAGGCTACATAGGCTACGTGGACGGACCCTGGCCTTTCACTTATCCAGGTAAGATGCTTACCTTCTGTGGATTCAAATCAGGAAGTGCTTTCTGTTACAATAATTTAGTAACCACGTTCATTTGTACTTGACAGACATAATCACAAACAGTAAGGGCTGTCATAGATATATCTATGTTAGATACATTAGATATGGAGTATGACTGTTTATCTACCGATCATTTTCTATAAAATGTAATAAAAATCTTTAAATGAACCAATACGATGTCTTATGAACCTAAGGTGACATCTTCAAATGTCAGTCCAAAATTATAAGATAGTAAGTTTTTTATTACATAAGTCAAAGAAGAGAAGCAAAGCATCTCAATTGACAATATGAAACTAGGGGATTTTTGGCATTATTTGCATTAAAATTTTCTGTCAGAATTTACATTGAATGAAACTAGTCATGAAGGATGAATAAACCATTCTGTGACCAAATGTTTTTAACTTTTCTTATCTTTATTCTGTATAACACAAATATCTGCATGTTATGTAAATGATGCGCTCCTGTCACAGTAAAATGTGTTTTATCACAGTGGTCACCTGGTTGTTCTTTCTTGTATTTTAAAACTTGTCTTTTTCTGTTCCTTTTGTGGATGCCAGGTACTAAGAACACCCCTCTGCAGATAAGTGCCATGGTGGTGAGCCTGGGCTACTTTATTTTTGACATGGCCTGGTGTGTGTACTTCCGCACAGAGGGACCCGTTATGCTGGCCCACCACACCATGAGCATCCTTGGAATCCTGCTGACCCTGTGGTTGGGGGAGTCTGGCATCGAGGGTTGCGCGGTTCTCTTTGGCAGTGAGATTACCAACCCACTTCTGCAGGCGCGCTGGTTCCTCAAACAGACGGGACATTACAGGTCGCTGCTCGGGGACGTCGTGGACGTCCTGTTTGTGCTGCTGTTTGTGGCGATGCGCATCTTCGTGGGTGGCGCAATGCTGTACTGTGAGCTGATCTCCCCAAGACCCCGATTCTTCATCAAGTGTGGGGGAGTGGCCATGTACGCACTATCCTGGGTGTTCATGGTGGACATTGTTCGATTCGCCAAACGAAAAAGCAAGAGCTGGCACCAGCAGCAGAGAAACCAGCAAGAGACACTGGCAGCCAATGGTCATGAAGGAAAGATGGACTGATTGGCTTGTTTTCTTTAGAGGAAATCAATTTACAGTTTGTCTTTGGACATGCAAGGGAAAGGACACAGAAAATCAACAGATCGATAAAGGGATATTTCAAAGTCACAAGTTTCTTGTCAAGAAATATTCTGTATTCTGTCTGTAAAGTCCAACATTTTGGAAAAAAAACTTGAGCACATGTTAGATTATTATGTAAAAGGTACCGGTGCAGAAACAACACAGATGTAGTTCATGTTATTGAAAACCAAAGCACTTTTATATAAACACTTGAGCAGATGTTGCTTTCAGTCGTCGTGAACTGTTTGCTGCCTTGTCACATCTGCGATCGTGGGATGTTCACTTATGGGAAAGAAATAGTTTACATGTAATATTCATGATCCTTGTGAAACATTCTTAGTCACATCAAATGGAATTTTGGCATTCACAATGAGCAGATGTGAAAAGGTGTGCTCAGGGAGATGAAGACACACTGGAAAGTTGGGGTGAATTCCAACTAATTTTGTTCAATATAGTTTATAGTCATATCTGTAAGCTTTTAGCTGCTGTCTGGATTCCTATTCCAGAGCCTGCTCAAAATATTTTTCATTTATTTTACCTCTCTCGTGTCATGTACAGGCATACACTCAACTACATATTTCTGCACTGGTAATGCTATTTCATTTATAGTCCATTTGGATATATATGTAAACTATTAATATCTTCAGATGTTTGTCGGAATTTTATCATAGTTTTCAGTTGGCACAGTTGAAGTGTGATTTAAATCATCCATCTGTGTGAACATGCGTCACTTGGATCTCTCAGACAGAAAGTTCACACTCTGTACGCATACTCTGTAATTCAATTTTATTCAATAGGAGTAATTTTTCAGAGAACTTTTCAGCCGAGACTTGACAGTTCAGTTAAATTTATTGTGAGCTATCCATACAGAGTGCTGAGCTTTTGTCAGACTTTGGCTCCAGTTGCATTATTTTGAGCCAGCACCTGTAAACATTCTTTGGAGATCTGCATCCAATCAAGCGAGCAGGGTTTAGTTTCTAGCCCCTAAAATGTTAAGACTTGGAAAGTCTTATACATTTCCTTTACACAATGTTGTGTAACCCCTTACCCTACACACACAACACGGACCGGATAATAGTGACCATTTATTGGCTTTCAATAAAAACATATTGAGATGTAAAGATCATACTGGGAGATCATTTTACAAAATTATGTTGTTAGATTTGATATTAACAAACATACTAGCATACAGATTTTTTAATCAATCAACTACATGTGTGAATAGTTTTGCTAGAGTGAACATCTGTTTTAGTATTTTATGTGTGATAATGCTTAAAATTGCGATTTTGTGATATTAATTACTTGAAAAATATTCATCTCAGTGTTGTGATATTGAGTTCCACCATATTAATCACATACAACACACATATGCATCACGGGGTAAAGATAAGTGACTTGTTGTTTTGAGATGATATTATGACTTGGCCCACTCCAAGCCTGCGTTTTTTCCATGCAAAGATTCTACCGTCTATCATCTTTGTGCTCAGACTTTATATCTGTTTTTCTTATTGTTGTGACTGTATCTGCTTTGTTATTTTTAGTTCACATGGTTTTCTACAGTCATGTGCTAGAAGACTTGTCATCCCTTTGTTTTCCAATTTATTTTAGATTGAATTGTGTTGCTGTCATTCAATCCATCTTTACCTGGCTGACATTGTTAAAAAAAATGCGAGCATCAACACTGTATCCAAGACAGTAAGAATCTAACTGGTGTGTGCCTTAGTTATGTGAATGTATTTGTGTCTTGTACTACTGTAAAACCTCTTACACAGCAGGAAACATACTGAAGAAGCTTCTTCAGTTTGGCGTTTCATGATTTAACTTTTTTTAATATTCCCTCCCTTTGTAAAATGAAATAAACATCTGATATATTTTTTTGTATGCTTGTGAATACATTTTAAACTAGAATGGCACAAAGTAGAGCACATACCTGCGCCATGCCAGAACAATCCTACACATGATTGTTTGGTGGAAATCAGTTTACACATTTTTGCATAATCTTTCTAACAAATAAACCAAATTTCCTTCAGCTTCAACAAAAATTAGACGATAAACATACACTCGAACAGACTTTGCCATTACCTAAGATGTCCACATGAGGGTGACATGTCAGTTATATGAGGAATGAATGATCAGTGAGGAAACATGAAGATAGTCATTTGGCAGTGCTGTGGTAAAGTACAATAATATAATTTTACATCATTCTCTTCCGAACATTTTGTAAAAATTGTCATCCTTTTTAGATTTAACAATTTCATATGCACATCATTATCAATTCCCCTGCTTTAACGAACACAACGTTTAACATGGTGTGTGATACTGTGTGTAATATATGGTGTATTCCTTATATTGTAGCACTGTACATAATATTGCCAACTGACCAAAGTATAAAGATGTAGTAAGACTGCAGTAAAGTAAAGAGATAATCATTTCCATTGTATTTCTTAGTACAACTGGTGCGTTAAATAGGATCCAAACAATCAATAAACACAGTATTTCACTCATTTACACAATCATGGTCATGGTGGTAGTGCAAATATTAGCCGTATCCTACATTATAACATATTTACATGACATTGTGATCTAAAGTACATTCTCTTCCTGTTCTGTTTGGGTGAATTACAAAAACAAATCTTCATCATGAAATCTTATCTGCAGTATTTTGCAGATGGTTTTCAGACTAAATGAACCGGAAACCCATCCGAATGAAAGCTTCTAGATAAAGAACGTATCTTTTTCATTTTTAATTCTCTGCCTCCTACACTCTATCTCACAAACTCAACCCATCTTCTCCTCTTTGTTTTCAATGCTTTCTCTATGGATGAGTTCAGGATGTTTCATTAGAATGGGGGTGTCTTCTTGTAAAGTGAGGACAAAGGACTGGACTGTAAGCTGAAAATAATGAACATAATGACTGTTCTCCCAGACCAACCACAGACAGGCAGAAAGCCACAAAAAAGGAATAATCACACAATAACACACACACTTATCAAGTTAAGCTAAAAGAAAAATGGCAGTGTGCGAAGACAAGTGTGCCCATCACAATAAAGCAAACAGTCAAGCAATATCTGTCGAAGCAACGAGGGCTCTAATAAATAACTATTTTCATGATCAATTATTCTAGTGAACAAAAGAAATTAGGGGAAACATGTCACAAACTAGTTGTTTTGTCTGACCAGCAGTCTAAAACCCAAAGGTATTCAACACAATGCTGTAACCATGGTGATAAAAACAGATTCTCATTTGAAAAAGGAGTGTTGGGCCTTTTTTGGTCGATAACTGACTTAAATGTTTAATCGATAGCCTAAACGGTTGTTGATGAATTTTTGCTGTTGCTCCACTCATCAATCGATTGACTAATAAATGTACCCTCTCCTTTACTGTCTCTCCAGCTCAGATAGGACGTTATTGATGTGTAATAGTCCATTAAACAATTAGCAGATGGACCGTAACGGTCTATCCATGTTAGTGCTGCAACTTACAATATACCAATTACTTCCTCAATTCCTAATATGGACAATAACATGTCAATAAGTTGTGGGGTGTGTGTGTGTGTGGGGGGGGGGGGGGGGGGCTGTCCACCACAACTGTGTTCTTTTTTTTTCTAAGTTTCTCTTAAAACCCATATATTTCAGTTAAAAAAACTCATAAAGAGAAACTTGGACAGTCTTTTAAAATCATTTATTACTTGAGAAAAAAACTCATGGAGTTTTTATTCAACTGTCGAGTAAGGGTTGCCAGTTATTTTACCGTCAATCCGCCAACCCGGACTCTAACTGAATAATGGACTATTCTGCTATAGGTTAACACCGTCTCTATTCTTTTTAAAGCCTTTAAAACCTATACGTACTACAGAAATGCATTTCATACGAAGGTAAAAAAAAAAATGAATATAACACTTCTATCACTAACAGTGGTGGTATATTTTTTTTTCTCCCCCCATTGTCGTTAACTTGTTTGGGGGTTTTTTTTTTCGTGGCGGCCCTGACGTCGCGCTGAAACAAACACAGAGTGTTCACGTCTCCCGGCGGAAGTGGTTGGTGGAAGCGCCACTGGACTCCAACAGCTAGCTGGCTAGGGCGTTGCTAGCGGCAGAAAGTGGCATTTTTTTTCGTCCCCTTTCCTCAAGTTGTATTCTTGTACAAAACAACGTCTCGCGTTCGAGGAGAAGACGCGGCGTTCGGTGCTCTCTCCCAAAGTTCCGTTCGCAACCGCGGGGCCTTTTTAAAAAAAAAAAAAGTATCCTTCTCGTCGTTGTTTGCGGAGGACTGGCTGTTGCGTTCGGTCCCGTTAGCCGGCCACGGAGCCACGGAGCCGCGGAGCTAGCCCCGCTGCTTCCCACCCACGGGAGTTCTGCCCCGAGAGAAAACGACCGAGTCGTGGAAAACATGGAGTCGAGGAGCGTCGCCCGGTGCTAAACCGACTTCACGGGATCTTTCCGCTCGGCTGAAGGAGTCTCTCTCTCTCTCTCTCTCTCTCTCTCTCTCTCTCTCTCTCTCTCTGTCTCTGTCTCTCTCTCTCTCTCTCTCTCTCTCTCTCTCTCTCTCTCTCGCCGGGAGGAGAACACCACGGAGACGCGTCGGACGCCAGTCAACGTCGATGCGTGTGTGTGTGTGTGCGCGCGCGTGTGTGTGTGTGTAGAGTTCGGTCGTTGGCCGGTTCATTGTTGTGAACGGGAGTTTGCACACGAAGCAAAGTTCCCTCGTCGCTCCTGCTAGCTGGTAGCCGGCGAGGTCCGACACGATCGTTCAATTAACTCGTGTGCTCTCTTCTTCTTCTTTTTCTTTTTTTTAATCGCCCATCTAATCGACATTTTGTTTTTGAACCCAGCGCTGCCATTTGTGCAGGTTTAGTTTCCTGTTGTGGCCGTTGTCGGAGTGCGCTGGTCTTGTGTGAAACGGGACGCGAGGGACACACGGCGCCGCCGGCAGCAGGCGACACCAGATGGGACTGGAGGAATCTCCAGCGTCGTCCTCGTCGGAGATCGTGTAGGCGACCGGGGCCCGTTCAGCCCGAGCAGGGGTGGAGGCGCACGGACTCGCACCGCAGGGCCGAGGGGTGGTGGTGGTGGTGGGGGGGCGGGGAGGGGGGGCACGTCTGTTCCGCTGGAATACCGAGTGTGTTCACACGTTTCAATTCGGCGGACATCTTTGGATTCCTACCAGCCCGTGCCAGCTGGAGCGGAACACGTATTCGCCAACATACAGTCCGACGCCGGGGTGGGACGTCACGTCGACATCGGTTCATTCTTTTAGGGGTTTTTTTTTTTTTTTTTTTTTTTTTTTGAAGGGTCTGCACTGTAGATGCCTCGCTGCTAGTGTCTCTTGTGTGTCCCCTAGTCTCTGGACATTGTGCCTGGCCACAGTTTCCCCGTCTCAGATTGAATTGATTGTCAGCACCGTCTAGAAGAAACCCCAAGTCCCTGCCCACTTCGGACGAATGCCAAGAGGAAGGACGCCGCAGGAAGTCGCCTCATCACACTCTGGAAAATGTTAATCGGATGTAATTGGCTGCGAATCTAGACCCGGAAGTCCAATGAGTGACACACAGTCCAGCTTCACTGACAGGTATGGTCCCCGGGCAGCCACTCGCTGCACACGTTGAGCTCCTGCAGGATTCAAACGCACGGGTCGTCTCGTCACGATGCCAGCGGGTTGACACGCAGTCTGTTCAGAAACACGTTTCACCTGGTTAAAGTAAAGCTTTTTGTGGTGTGTGTGTGTGCTCAGTAATAACTGTTACACTATCTAATGACTGAGGCGAAGGACACATCTTAATGGAAACTGTGCTGATCTCAGCGGGGGTAATGGACTTCTCTCCGCAGACAGTAAAGTACCACTTTAGGCCTGCCACGGTTTGTGCC
The DNA here is from genome assembly GCF_022379125.1 of Scophthalmus maximus. Lineage (NCBI taxonomy): Eukaryota > Metazoa > Chordata > Actinopteri > Pleuronectiformes > Scophthalmidae > Scophthalmus > Scophthalmus maximus. The sequence continues at coordinate 14,307,785 of NC_061525.1, forward strand.
AGCGGACAGTCATCGGTGATCCCCGTACACCTCTCAACATCACCATTACCTCTTAAGCCTTTAAAGCTAACCTTCTCCTGCGCCTATTAAAACGATCTCTGGATTTAGACAAAACCGTAGCCCCGTCAAGTAATCACCCTTATCCGAGGCATCTGTCAACTTAAACCCAAAGGCAGGACAGTGTTGCTAAGACCAGCCGGCTAAATAATGTGTCATGACCCGGAGAACACGCTGAATCATAGAGAGGGATTGGTCTGCAGCGTCCTGATCCATTGCCACATAATGTACGCACACATCATTTGTGTCAACAGCAAAAAAAATGCCCCTTGATTTTGTACCTGGAGAACAAGGAGGTTTTTTCTTCTCAATTTCAAGTGTATTCTGGCCGTGAAACAGAGAAACGAAGCTGTTGCATCACGCCAAGTCCTCCAGCCTGAATCCCACATACCTGCGAGGAGAACAGGTTAATACAGAGGAATGTGCTCGCTGGATTTTGACTGGAGGGAAGCTTATCGCACAGGTTTGGGAAATGAAATATCCTCATGGCTAGAGCTAGAGGCTAGAGCCCAACCCCATTTTACATGACCCCCTTCCCCCCACTGCAATGATGGCAACAGTGGCTGGCACCAACTGCCATTGTGGTGCATTTATTTATTTATTTATTTATTTTCCCACAACACCCTGAAAGGCAGTATGGGCTAGACTGGATAGCTATGATGTTTCTACTTACTTTATTAGTAGAATTGACCAAACCAGTACTGTTCACTGCAGTTCATGTGAAATAAAATGGAAACACCACGGAGACGCGTCGGATCATAAGCACAGAGACACTTGATGCCGAGGAGAACCTAATGTTAAGTTGACATTGCTGTTAGCCAGTGCATTGTTTTTCAGACTCGGATTTGCCGCTACATTGGAGGGCTGGAGACAGACGGTGTTGCACAAATGTGTCTATTCATCTTCCCTTTATAGTTGATATTTTTGACTTTGTTCATCAGCACGTTTGTTTTGGTTTCACAAACCCTCCGTCCTCAAAGTCACTGTGGTTACTCTACCAGAGCGGGATTCACGGCATTACAATAATGCAAAAACACACACATACACACGCACACACATACACACACACACACAAAGCAAAACAGTGTGACAACAGTCCGTCCGTGTCGGTCGGACGGGAAGCTGGTTGGGGTCAATAGACTCGGTAGACTGTGCAAGTGAGTAGCCCGAGTAGTGCTCTTGCACAAAAATGAGTTGCCCTGTGATGAGAATTATTGTTTAGGATGCAGCAGTTTTTGAGGGTTTTTTTCATCCCTGGCTGATGATAATGACTTAATTGATTGGTGGTGCTGTGTGTCTCCCCCTCTCTCCTTACGCCTGTCTATATTTCCCTGTCCTTGCTCTCTCTCTCTCTCTCTCTCTCTCTCTCTCTCTCTCTCTCTCTCTCTCTCTCTCTCTCTCTCTCTCCCCCTCAGTGTTTGGTGTTGTGCATTTTGTTTTCGCTCAGTTGACTATGGTGGGAGTATGCACCCATCATCTATTGGGGTTGGGCGGCCAGCCGGTGGGTCAGTTTAGTGTGCTGTTAGCTCTTTGTCATAGAGTTCTGCTGATCTCCACGTTTTTTCCCACCCTCCCCCTGGGGCCCTCCCGGGAAGTGGTGCTGGTGACATCACTAATAGTAAACAATAGCTTTCAGTGGGAGCAAACTGGCTGTCTGCTGTGTGCTCATGTACAGGTCCATCGATGTAGGTCAGGTACATCTAAGAGGGGGCTGGTTGAGGAGTGTCTTCAATGTAACCTAGTAGGAGTAAAAGTGTTGAGTTGTGTCTGTGGCTAGTTCATGGTAATGGGCTTGCAACTAATACGTTTGCCAAAATGCCCATCACAATTCATTTTTTCTACATAATTTTGTCTAGCCAACAATTAAAAAGAACAAAAAAAACATTGAATATCAACAAATTTGTGATTTTGCAACCAGCAAATGTTTGGTAGATTGAATTTTGAATCTTCAAAATTGTTATCAATCAACATAATGTCTGTTGAGTGTAAAGTAATTGTGTCAACACCAGGAGTTGATATTTGCCTTACTGCAGATAATTTTTTTTCTTGTGATAAATGTTTTCTTGAGTAGTTCTGATGACAGGCCCGTCTGCTTGTGTGCGCCTCCTGCATTTGGCATCCCTGCCCGGTAATGCAGTATGCTTCCACTCCATCTAGTCAGCACTGATACTGAGGAAGCTGTGTCAGCGGCTCTGAACTGTTGCAGGGTGGGGTGTTGGGACGATTTTTGTAATTTTATTTTCTTAATTTAATGGTGTGTGAATAATTCATCTTTCGTAATGCTAGTTAGGACTGGGCAACAAATCCAGGAGCATGGACGGGCATTGTGGGTCTGGGCCTGCCCACTGAGCCACCCTGGACAAACCATCCAGGATTCCAGTCCCGGATTTGGAGTCTGACTAGTTGGTCTAAATCTTATGGATTATGCTTACCAGATGTTTCTTCTCCGTCATAGGATAATGGTGTGGAGGGAACAAGCAGCGCAGGCTTAATCAATGCAGGCCACTGATGTGGATATTTACTCCACTGACATTAGCGACAAAAAGCGACATCTTCTCAGGCTCATATCAGGCCATCGTAGACAGCAGCACCAAACCGATCTAGATAGGAGAAGATTTAAGACGGACATTGTGGTTACTCTGTAGTGCCATAATAGAAGAATCAGACTGTTGCCTGTGTTTTTGTGTTGAGTTGAGTCGATGCCCGTCCACAAATCCGCCGGGTCCGCCTATTATGTGCATTCTTGTTGCACTGATTTTCCATCTTTCTTAAAACAGTTCAGTGATATTTGCTGGAAAGCAGCGTTGTCTTTTAGAACTAGACCAAAGATGCTCTGTTCTGTGCACTCTGATCATTTGATAGTATAGATTATCACCACCTGTTTGTTCTTTTGGTAGCTGCTAGCAGAGGTGCCCTTCATCTGATGCCACCTGACTATTTTTCAAATAGCAATTTAGCCTGTCTTTATAGCTTTTCTAAAGATTTATCGCTTTACACAGTCTGACATTATTATAAACTGAATGTCTTTGTGTTTTGAACTATTGGTTGAACAAAGAAGATACTTAATACTTTGCAATAGCCCTTATCCAACCGCAATGGAAAGAGTGTGATTTTCCCCAAAGGCAGTGATGGTTCAAGGATCCTTGAGCTAAAGTCAAGAGCAGAGGTGAAATCTGAATAATTTCGAGCTGTACCTGGATCCTAGTTATGATAGCCTATGGGCCTTTGTTCTCCATTGAAATGTTAGTTCCACCATTTTCACTACAGCGACAGCTGTGGCTGGAGGCATCATGTTTTTCACGTTGTCTGTTTGCATGGATGCGATTTTTCAAGGACACCTTGAGGGAATTTCTTCCGATTCGGTACAACCATTCAAACGACTCAAAGGTGAACTGATTGGATTTTTGTGGTCAAAGGTCAAGATCACTGTAACCTCACCTCCATCCCATTCTCGTTAACGCAATATATCAGGGAAAGCCTCGAGGGATTTTCATCCACTTGGACTCGAGGCTGAACTGATTAGAACTTGATGGTCAAAGGTCAGTGTCACTGTCACCTCACAAATCATGTTGTTGGCCATAACTCAAAAATTCATATGCTAAATATGAAAATCCACTTAATACCTATATTTGGATTTCTTAGATATGGATGTAAATTGTGACTTGACCAGTTAATGTAGTCACTACAATATTAAAATAATACTAACACTAGTTAGACTAGTAATTCTAGTTTTAGGTCACAGCAAGCTCATGTCAGCCAGAATATCACTCGGGTGTTGTGCGCTAACGCTCTTTATTTCATCAGGGCAACGTTACCTCAACCATGTTGTGCATGATTTCAAGTAAACGTGCATCCGGTTGTGAGCAGTTGTGCTCAAGTACTGTTATTCCTACCCTGCCTGCAGAAACCACCAGCCATGACTCAGTCTTCAATTAAATTTATTTGCCATTTGATGTTAAAGATACATTTATGTTTAAACTTATCAGTTTCCAAAGCAACATGAACACCTGTATGCGTTCAAGCACAACAGTCCTGCAGTAATTCCTGTCTCTATAAACAGTGTCATGCTAGGTTCAGTCCCAAGTGAAGTGTTTCTAACATTTTGTCCTAACTTAAAATAGCAGAAAAGCAAGTAAAGCTCCGAGAGCCCCAGAGTGATGTGGTGCAATTGTGTAGTCAGTTGTCACAAGATGATCTTGCAGCAGAAATGGAGAAGCACTTTTATGGTGAGTTTGATGACTAAGTTGATTTGTACTTTTCTCTAGTCTGGTGTCAAATCACTTATGGATTCTGGGTTTGTGTCACATTCAAAATTAATGTGAATTGTTCTTGTTGGTGACACTAGGACTTACATTAGTATGTATGTTTTTAATTCTAGCAAGAGGCACAGAAAGAACACGCTGAGTCTTAAGTCACCAGTTAGGTGAGGGAGCTGAGTTGAGCTTTAACACTGGTTCTGTGACTCCTTTCTGTAATCACAATTTATCTGTGTTTTGTCGGACCTGGTACATTTCCCCCATCTTCTTAGCGATGTGAATCATGGTTTTCAGAGCAGCAATCAACTTATTATGTGGCAGGCCATTCTACTAAGTTGTCACTTCACCTTGTGCCGCCTTGGAGTTATTCTACTGTTGCACTTAACAACAATGCCCGGTAAAAAAGTTTCGATATTGACAACATGGTTGCACTTTGGTTGAGATGGGCTGCTTTACAGTCTCTATGCAGAAAAGGCTGCTCTAATATTGTCTTGAATATCCCATATAGTTGTTAGGAAAGTTCGGCCTGGAAGCTTGATATTTTTTTTGTTTATTACTTGAATTGTCTATATTCAAACCTGAAAATCTCTAACCTGAAAGGTTGCACAGAATGACTGGCCAGATTCTTAGTCTTGTTTATTTATAGAATGTAAATGAGAACCTAAGGAAGTCTCACACTTGGATGTCACTTTGGCAGGCACACACCAACTCTCACCATACTCTGTTCATTCTTGCCAGGTCTCCTTTCACTCTAATTTCACACATTCACACAATCCCATCAATCTTTTATTCCATTCTTTACATCAATCCGCCCTGTTTTTCCATCATCACTGAGTGTTTTTTTTGATTGATAATTCTTCTTTATCTGAGTCAAGTCGATGCTGGCTAAAAGAAATGGACATTGAGATAGAGAAAGAGAGGGAGACGACAGAGAGGAGAGAGACAGGCGGTGCCCCAGGGGTGGTGATGTTGGAAAGTGGGTGGAAACTGGACATTAGCTGGGGCTCTGAGTACTGGGGGAGTTGGGGTCTGTCACCCAGTTCTATGACGCTGATGCTTGTGGACACCCTCTACCATTCTGCCCCGTTAACCAAGGAAGCTCTAGGGCCCAAACATTACTTTCACTCCACGAAAGACAGGATCAAAACAATAGCGGAAAAAGGGGACAAGAAAGAGAGCTGTCATGCCCGAGTGTCAAGTCCTCCCATGTCCATCTAAGGCTTTGTAGCCATGAACTAGGCTAGTGCCTTCGAGCCAACTATGGCACTTGTGAAGTCATGATATTCTGCAGATATGAGAAAAGGTTTCTCGCTACCAAGTTCTTTTATTATACATAATAATACATACAAACAATACATACTTGTTCTAGTTCAAAAAAGCAGCATCACTGCTGTAGTTGATTGGATGTTGATATATGTGGCATGTTGAGACTTGGACTCAGAATATGGATGCTCAATCTGAATGTTGACACTGAGAGGTAGGGCTGTCCTTCCAGTCGTTTGACTTGCCTGCGTTGTTGAAACTTGTCAGCATCGTCACATGTCGCCGTTGCAGTTTCAGTGCTTGTAACGCTAGAGCTGCGATGCACAAAACTTTCACTATGATTAGATGTGCATGTGTGAGAATAACAAATAATAATTACTGTTGATGCACAACGGATAATGGTGGATTACTGTGGGGATTTTTGTGGTAATGCACATATAATTCTTTATTTTTGTTTAAACGCAGTATGTGATTTGGAAATCGATTGCCATGGTAACAGCAGAAGCTTTGAGGCAGAGAGTCCAGCAACTTGCTGCAGCACTGTGATTTATCTTGCACTGCTTGTTTTTGCTGATTCAGGGGTGACTAGACATTTTAACACACCCCCACTCTTTCTCTTCAAGAACCAGTGTCAGGAACATAAGTTTTGTCACCAACCTGCAGCCGTGCCGAGTGGAAGATGCAGCTTCATGAATGATTAAAAAAAAAATTTGATAGATAGGGGAAAGGCGAGGGAGAGAAAGTTTAAATTACTACACCTCGTTGGTGTGGGTATTCTTGTTGTCCCATGAATGTCCTAATGACAAACTGTTTCCCCTAGTGATGAATCACTCGGTACGTAAAGTATCATCTTGCTTTCACCAAGCTAGTCCTTTTTTTGTGTTAAGTATAGTGCAATAGATGGAAAAATTTTACAGCTTTGGCGAGAATGAAGTGGCAGTAATGTGCTTTTACTTCAGGTTGCATCAGCTTAAATGTCATTATAGGTCTGCATCTAAGAGCTGTTAATAAAGGTTCAGAGGAGTTACTCATTGATTTTAACTCTGGCAGGGCCAGCAGCAGTGTGGACGGTGTAGCATGCTGAACCACTTCCATTGCTTTCCCAGTGCCAGAGGACAGCAGACAGCATAGCGTGAAGAAATGTCTATCCCCCGGCCCTGATGTTAGGAATCCTGATGAGGTTTATTGGGGCAGAAAGGGCACCGTTTTCCCCCTGAGGCTGTAGCTTGAGCTCCAGAGCTATTGCTCTTGTCTCTCTCACACGCACCACACCTCTCTCCCCCCCATACACTTACTTATCTCTCTCTTCCTTTAAAACCATATGGCACTATACAACATGCTACATAGATTCACTTCTCGGGTCACATGTTGAGGGTGACATCAGTGTGTTCATTGGTAGACTACACTGTAATACAGAAAGAGGAAGGCGTATCATTCTGATTGTTTGGGTGTAGACTCTCAGCAGCAGGGAGTGGAAAGCAGTGAAGTCATGCAGGCTGTGTGTTTGTGAGTGCACCCACATTGTGTGACTCAGGTATATAGATTAGATAACAAGCTATGTGTGTTCTCTCCCATTGGCAGGCTGCCGACATGAATCAGGCCGTTGAGGAGGCTGTATAACTACACCATTGAGATAGAATCACAGACCAGTTTTAAAGAGGCGGCATGAATGGCTGGCTGACTGAAAAGGTGATTGCCAGTCCCATCAGCTACTTGGCAGGCCGGTGGCATGACTCAGCACAAAAACCAGCTGAGGACACTGTGCTGTCACCACAGAGTTACATTCCAAATCTGCCGAGCTCTGCAGTATAATCTAACTTCGAACGATTTGTTACAGTGCACAAGGTTATGTTGTATTTCACCTCCTGGAATGGAACACACCTCAGTCTGATCTGTGCAGCCCGCAGGCAACTCCCCAAACCTCTCCCAGTTTCAGACTAGGCCCCACCCCTCCACCCCCGACAACACCTGTGCTGTGATTTGTGAAGCCGTGTGTCTGGTAGGAGACTCCTGACCACTGCGGCAACTCTTTCTCGAACAAGTTACAGCTGCAGCGCTGTCTGACAGGGAAAAGTCAACGGGAAGCTTAGTTTATCAAGCATCCACCTACTTCTTTTCTTAGCTTGCATGTATCGTGCCAGCTCTTATGGCACTTTCACACATAGGGATACAAACTAGTTGGCAACTCATTAAAGACATCACAGGCCCTGTTTATATCTGGTATTGAAACCTGTCTCCAGATATTCAATCACAAGTTGAAAGTTCTAAGAAGGTCACTTCACAAATGCCATTAGGATGCATCTTCATATGTGTCTACATTGACCAGTTGGCGTAAACGCGTAAATAAGCACGTACATCATTTCTATTTTCAAAGACCAAATTATCTTTGTTTTTTGTTTTTTTGTCAGTCTGACTGTTTAGCTGTTGTCAATGTGTCTCTGTGTGAGGGAGAGAGAGATCAGAGCCAGGAGGGGCTGAGAAAATCAATGCACTAAATGATGCTTTATGATAAAATAAGATTTTACCCATTTGAAAAAAAGAGAAAATTAATACGTGGCGGTCAGGTTATTATTGTGTAGGTGTCCATGAACAAATCAATGTATGGGAAACACTTAGTAGTGTAAAAATAGTTTTGTGCCACTGTAGCAGACCACCTCCAAATGTGATCTGAGTGATCAGCTCACAAATGCATCCTCAATGTGTCTTGGCAGCGTTCACACCTATACTTGGTGCCTTTACTCCATTTTGTTTAAAGTTACTGGGCATAGTGGAGGGGAGTAGCAGATTAATCTATGCTTCAGTGTCCGCTTTATTTCAAGATGATTATGACGTGTGATAGTCAGAGCCTGGTTGTCAGATGATATTTGCATAAAGTAGAGGCTTTCCTAACTTTCCCTTATAGTGTAGCTGCTTTCTGAGTCTGTTGAGCTCAGTGGGGAACAGCAGCTGTGTCTGTTATTGTGTTGCTGCTAATTCAACTCTGCATTAGAGTTGAGTTATCTGTCTCTATCGGCTCAGATGGATTCCAAGATAACCAGAAGTGCTTTCCCTGAATCTTGCACGAGTTGGTGTAGTTCTTTATTGTTTACTGTTTTCTTTTCCTCTTCAGTTTGGAAGACCCTTTCACAGAAATGGCTGTGTCAGACTCCTTGCTCCCTCAGGGCTGTTGGTCCCTCCCTCTTTCACTACTTTTTCTCTCTCCATGTCTGGTCTGGTCCTGGCCTCTCTTGCTGCCCCTGTTGCTGCAGTTGGCCCAGCTCTGCCACAGTTTTCCATCAAAACACCAAACCTCAATGGAGCATTCAAGCCCAGGCCCGCTCCACCGCTGCCCCTCCCTCCCTCCCACCCTGTTCTGACTCTTCCTTCTCTCTCCCTTTCTCACTCCCTGCATATTTAAAGGCTCCAGGAAGAAGTCATAGCTCAGACTTAAAAAAAAACTACTTTTACAGCTAGATATGTGGAATTGAATGAACTGAGGAAAATGTATTCTTAAATTTTGTCTGTATGTTCTCAGAGGGGGGAATATTCTCGCTGTTAATAATTCAGTATAATAAATGAGAGAAATTATGAAAAATGGACATTACAGCTGTCCTCTTCAAATAGTTTTGACCAATTAAGTCTAGAAATGTTAAGCCCTCTGTTATAGAAGAAACTCAGAACACAGTCACATCCGAGAAGCAGTTACCAAATAATTTTTCTCACTTTTTGTTCAAAAACGTTGCCAACAATTAATGTATTATTAAAATGGTAGCTGATTACATTTTTGTCAGTCAGCTAATTGATCAATCGACTAATCATTTTAGCTCTGGTATTTTCCTCAATTATTATATAAGTTGCACATTTGTTCTGTGTATGGTAGTGTTAAACCCTTGTGATGGTTTACTGGGGATTTACTGTGAAGTAATGTGTCAGGGACAGTTTTCAGTGGAAATTAAAGAGATCAGTTGCCCTCGAAGTGAGATCCTTTTATCAGACCGGTCAACCTTGCACTGACTTGAGTTAGCGACATTCAAAATACAGGGTTACAGCAGCACACATCTCCCAGAATTTGCTTTTATCACAACTACAGTACAGATATAAATAATTTCCCAGTGGCAACAACAAATTTGTACATACAGAACTGACTGTGTGACTACAGACAAACCTCAGTCACACGTCTGAGAAGAGGGGAAATAGTTCAGTCTGTTCAGCCATTTAGCTGCCCAAGTAACTAAGACAGTGACTCATTTTGGACAGTCATTCCTGGGCTAGGGTTAAGAATGCATGTTGTCAGGTTGCCCCAGTAGCTCACCTGTTTAGGCCCGTACCATGTGTCAAGGGTGAGTCCCTGTTGCAGCAGATGTGGTTTGAATCCAGCCCTGGCCCTTTGCTGCATGTCTTCCCATTTCTGTCTCCTGCCTTTCCTGTCTATCTCCACTGGAACAACTAAAACAAAAATGTTTACTGGTCTGTAGCAAACACATTAATAAACATTATTGTTTTTAAGAGAACAAGAATAATTATAATACTGACCACAAACCCCAGTACCAGTCATTATGACCACAAATGATGAACTGCAATAAATAAAATGTTAATGTGGGGATTTCTTCAGATTGGGCAACTTTCACTTAGACTCTGGATGAACTGATTAGGTTTTGTTGTACAACTGTCAAGGTCACCATAAAACAGGTTTCTGCCCATAACTTAAAAAAATAAATACAGTAAATTATGGGTGCCACTATACCGGTTCTTTGCAACAGAAGCAAAAGAGAATGGGAATTCCTTAGGTTTACTATGTTACTGTATGTTTTTTATTCACTTGCCTGCTACATAAATCAGACATGATGACTTGCGTTGTGAGAAGCTTTGCTTACTAACTTTTCAATGGCACTTAATGTCAGTGCCTTAAAAAAGTTTCATCTTTTTTTGTAAATTCCTAATTTTCAACTAAGGGGACACTGGAGTGAAACTTTTCTCACACAGTCGCTTTGAGCAGCCATTCAATCTGATTTGTTATGGGAGGCACAACAGAGACTGAGGTTTGCCAGTAGAGATGGTATATGGTTAGATACATTATACTTTTGTTTTATTTGTGTGTATAACTATGAGGAGACTGTATGGGCTGCACTGTGTATATACATACACCGTATGTGATAAATGATAAACTGTTTACTTAACGCCATCTTCAATTTTGCTGGTTAAGTGTGAAAATCAATATGACAGCATCACTCTTGTCCACTGAGGCAGAAAGTTTCAAATTTTTTATTAACATTGGAAAAGTGGTTATGAACGATCGCACCCAGATCTTAAAAATGGGTTTACAGTGATCCAGATCTGGTTCAGGGGCGACAAGGGAACTGGAACTTTTACTGTCAAGCCCTGGAGTTGTATGTTAGTGAGTTTTTCCACAAACTTCTTGCAGAGAGGCCTGGCAGTTTCAGGATTCTGTGTAGTGGGATATTTTTGGTAGCCATTTAGAAATGCTATCTGTGATATAAGAAATTCTATAATGTCATAGTGCATATATTATAATGGTTAAAATCATACTATGTTGAATACCTGTCTCTACAAGCCCCACGAATTCAGGTTATCATAATTGTATGCAAATTGGTTTCTTCTCTTCCGACTTGCCAATTGCTGTTTCATGATCACCTCTTTTTGGTTTTACCGCTAAAAGGATTTGGGCTCTTCACTTTTGTATGCCCCTCCACATCCCTACTATTACTATTACTATTCTTACTTATTGTACAGTATTTTTTCATCTTGTGTGTCAGTCTCTTCCTGTATCTCAAACATTTCATTGACCTTTTCTTTCCCTCTCTGCCCTTGTTTTTGTCCTTTGCTGGGTCATTTCATCCGAGTTGTTAAAGTGTAGGGACACTATTAAAAGTTACTGTAGAGGTAAAGCATTATTTCTGAAAGCAAGGTTCATAAGTGTATTTTAACATATACATTATATCCAGCCTGATGCATAATTCTGGCCCTTAGAACTTGACTGTCATGTTTTCATTTGTTCCTCTATGATCTACCAAGAACAACATCTGCCTACTCACTTTTGCCATCCACAAGCTTGTACACACGCATGTCCCAGTTCAATGTGTGTTTATGTGCTGACTTTTCCATCTCTCCAATGCAGAGGTTTCTTAGGGAGTGGGTTACTTAAAGCTAGGGTTTTTTTTCTGCTGGAGGCTCTGGAACTTATTACAGTCTGAGGCATTTTCATAAACGGGCCATTCAGCTGCCCCTGCATGGGTCTGAATGGGACACACTGTCACCAGGAGAAAGAGAGTTAATGTGGGCTAGTTAGTCGTGAGACCTCCCTATTACCGAAGACTGGTGTTCTGACATATGTAATTATTCTTACTTAAGATCTGTATTATAAAACTTTGTGCAATTCGATTTTAAGGATCTTAACATTATCTGTGTATCTCCCTGTAAATGCATGCCGATGAAAAGATTCAGGAATTTTAATAACATTTTTATTGGATTAGTTCCTGGCTGAGACATCAACCTCTTCCATGTTTTCCACATCATCACATAAAACCAAAATGATAATAAAACAAAGTCTAAATTTAGGGTTTATGGTAACAAAAAACCTTTAACCCTATGGAAGTGGGTTTTTTTATACTACATGAAGAAGAATGGCAAAAAATGGCTCCTCCTGACTGTAGAAAAATGAGCCATGCTGACTGTGCAGACCCCACCTGGAATTATGCAGAGCTGAGGGGCTACCCAAATAACCTTATTAGTGTTCAGGAGAGATTTTCCATACAGTGGAAAATGAATTGCAATTAAAAGTTACTATTAAAATCATTCTTTCTTAGAGTCCCTCGATGACTTGGAGAGAAACTAAACGGGAATTAATCACAACTTAAGGATGAATTCTTTTGAATTAACAGTGTAGTACATCCTTTGTACTACACTTTCCAAAAATGTCCAACTTTTTGGAAAACACTGCCTTTCCAACATGGTGCAAACGGTATCCTTGAATTATTTCATCACCACATTACTCTGTGGCAGCAATTGCTCTCAGGGCAGGCTGTCTCAGAGGAGGCAGGCCATGGATGTGATTACGATGATTATTACACAAGTCGTGATGTCTGTGAGGAACTAAATCGTGGCACAAATTGCTGAGATCTGAGGACATTTGACCTGGAAAAGGCTTTAATCCGCAGCTGAAGAACTCTGGTTTTTGATCAGGATTATCATGTTAACCATAATGTGGGTCTCGGGGGAAGCCGTCAGCTAGGCTCCGTGTTTTTCACCCTCCATATAGGCATAAACCGTCAATGGTAGTGTGACATGTAATTCACATGCGATACTGATGGTCATTCCCTTTTCATATTGCAGGTTTCCCAAGAAAGCAAACAGGTAAGAATTTCTATTTTCTCATAAATGCTTATTGGTAGGTAGGTAATCCTGTGGCAACACACACACACACACACACACAAACACACACACACACACACACACACACACACACACACACACCAGGGGTTTGCACACAGAGCTCCAGATCAGGGAAATGAGGCAGGTTTTACTAGGCCTGGAGAGCTGCAACACAGAAGTCCTCAGAGTTTGAACCAAACATAGCCTACACCCTACCCCCTCACTCATGTACACACACACACACACACACACACACACACACACACACACACACACACACACACACACACACACAGAGTGACTGACAAAGGGGTCCCTCTTCTAAAGGCGGCCCATCACTGCCTTTCACTGTGAACAGAACAGTGGCCTTTCACAGTTGGGGCCGGTATAGGCAGAGACAGCCATACATAGCCTCCCGAGGTTCAAGCTGGAGTCTGGCCTTGTGGCACCTCCTCTGAGGAGCGTCCTTTCCCCGGCCTTGCTCTCCGGGCACTCAGCGGAGCGGCTCCACATCCTCCCTGGCTGTCACATTATACAGTAGACACACTCAGCATGATTCATACACTCAGAGGTCCTCTTGCTACACTATTCTCAATGCCGAAGCGAACAATTGTTGGTTCTGTTTGGAGCTGTAATTCCTCCTGAATATTCACTTGCCTGCAGCTTGTGCATATACAGTGCACAGTAGTAGTAGAGCAAGATGAATGCTTTACAATGACATTACAAAAAAATGTTATGTACAAAAGACTACAGTGTTGCATATAGTAAAGTACATAAATGTAAAATAAATGCAAACTTTTTACTTGTTTGTGGCGGGATTACACTTTTTCTCATGGGCGTTCCTCTCTCTAGAACCAGCAGCATTCTCAGTAAAGACCATCCCCCAGACAAGAAACCCAAAAGTGACAAGACCTCACTTCCCTCCAATGAGTTTGACCCTACAGGTAACTTCCTGCTTTCATGCTTATATTCATGTTCTTTTTTTTCAATTCACCCTGTCCGTTTTCCTCTGTCATATACTCTGCTGTTTTCTCATCCTGCCCATCTATTGCTGAATGCATCGCCTTTTCTGACTGCCTCATATGTTTCTGCCTCTCTTGCTCATTCATTTCATGTGCTCTTACTCACTCTCTAACACACACAAAAGCCGTCTTATACATTGTGCTCATGATGGTTTGGAAACGACATGCTGGGATGGTGAAAGGTCTCTGCCTGTCTCCGTCATGCTTTGTGTATATACATTTTTACTTGTGTGGTCTGATCTGAGATAATAGTTTGGGTCTTGTCAATGGAGCCTAACATCTTATTTAGTTTTGTTGGGTTTTTTTGAATCCATTTTTTATTTATTTTGCTTCAACTCTGGACGTTATCATATGACTTTACTGAGTCAGAGCTGCATTATACTGCAGAATATGTCAACTTTTGATCGTTTTGATCACAGAACCTTAAAATCTGCAGCTGCATGTTAAGTGTTCGAATGGTTCTTCCATAAATCAGTGCTCTGTGGGTTTTGACGGCTCAAAATAATTGGGTGGTCTCAATACATACTTGAAGGGCACACAAAGCCACAAAGCCTGTTATGCACTCCAGTTTGCAATTTTATTGCAGCGTGAGATTGTTAAGGGTCGGGTTCAGAAGCAGACTAGTTTGATAGGTCGACACTCTCACCAGCAATCAGGGCAGCTCGATTTGAGATATGGTGTCTGTTTTCATAACAAAAAAAAAAAATCCCCTGCACCACATGGTGACTTATCTCTGTATGATTCAACAGAACATAGAGGAGACTGGTCTCTCAGTGGTTACACAAGACATGCACTGTCTGTTTGTTGTACCAATGTTAAGAACGATGTAGGGGTTAAACAAAGTGCACAGTAGCCATAGATAACAAAAGGATGTTTTACTACATCGAGACCTACATATTTATCTCCCCATTAGGTTATTATTTATAGACATGTTTCATGTTAAAATGTATGTTGTGACCTTTTGCATGCCTGCATGATGTTAGTCAATATTTCTGTTGGTCTCTTTCTAGTTATCTGCTAGTTGCATGAATCATTTCCTGGATGCCTTTTCTGTCATAATTTGCTGGATGGGTTTATTAGGGGTGGGCAGGAATAGTCAGATATTCTGGAAATGGATGTTAAAACGAATGTTAAATTTATGTTAACATAAATACACATGTTTTCTGCATTGTTTATTCTCTAAAAATAAAAAAGTGTATTATATTGACACATTAGCAGATATGAACACAGATACAGATGTGTCTGTGAAAGGCTCTTATCAGCTGATACTATCTGCCAACTGACATCGGTCGGGCTCTAGTTAAAAACTGAGATTCATGTTTCAAAATGAATGGATTGTCTGAAGTCATTTAGCCGAAAATATACTCAACATTTTTTAAAACAATTTAGGCTAATATAATAATAATTGCACCAAGAACCCACTGTTATGAGTTATACATTTGTTTTGTTTCTTTAGCGTCATCTTCTTAAAACGAAGCAAGAGATTGCACTGATATAACTGCAGTGGCACCAGCTGCATATTCAGCATGCCAAAATTCATTGCAAATGGATTTTACCAGAGCTCAAATATAAAGGCGTGGTTTTTATGATGATATATAACATTCTGGTGCATTTTTTTATCGCTTTGTCTAAAAACTGCCCTTAAACCACTTACAATCCTTATTTTTTAATGTGGGATTTATATTGAAGTCATGAAGAGTGACATCTATGAGAGTGGAGGTATTTTACAAAGGGCACTTTCAACTATGCCAAGTAAGTTTTCATTTATAGTGTCTGCACTCCTGCCTGACCCAGCCATTGTGTTTAATTTAACTACTTATTTGTTCATTTAATTTTTCTTCTCCCATGATTGTTTCTCCTTCATGATTTTCTCTTTCCTGTTTTGTGTTTCCTTTCCTTCCGTGTTTGTTCTTGTTTTGTCTGTGCTCGTGTGTATGTGTGTTTGTTTGCTGCTGTGCTGTCTGTGCTGGGGGTCTGCGTGGTGGGGTCTGTGAGCAGAAGCTCTGGTGGTGCAGAAGAGTGGCAGCAGCAGTGTGCTAGCAGAGGGGAAGCCTGAGTCCTGTGGTAAGATGCTCCTGCTGGAATGGCCGGTGTGGCAACTAGCATCTATACATGCTTCAGACCCTGGTGTGAAATTGCCACACAGGCTACATCCATGCGACTACGATTTAGTTTTAAAACACATAACTGCTGCTACGTTTACACTTGGCGTCCACCATTCTCACACACGTTGATTTTTGAGTGACTTAACTTAGATGTTTGGCTGCTCGTCCCATTTTAGTTCCCATGATTATGTGTTGATGACGTTTCTGTTTCCAGGCACCAGATTTTTTTTGGTTTGTTTACCTATCGTTGGTCGGTACAACTAGCTCAGTGACTACTTTGCCAGGTAACAAAATATTTAGCTTTCAAATTTTTCAGAAGTTATAGAAACTATTTAAACCACACATTTGCTTCTGATCATCTCTATGCTCAGTCAAGTCATCTTTCTGCCAAAATACAGCTATACACATCACTTCCAACTTAACCTATGGATGAAAAATGATCACGATTCAGTGATTCATTTACTGTAAACCGTTGCAGCTGAGCTTAGTACTACTTAAAAGATAGATTTTGGATTATCAGGGTGTAGTTGCACTGTTTACTTTTAACCATAAACCCCCACTTGAGTCAGATCCAAATAAATGTGAACTTTCAGTTAAGTCGTCGTCTAAATGTGATTAAGAAATTAAGCTCACACAGAGAATAATACATGCATGCTTACAGGGACTTCGAGTAAAGCCAAGCGCCCACTGAACAATGGGTTTAGTGACTTGTGTTCAGAATCCACATGTTGGCTGGGTCATTATGGAGCCTCTTCGCCCGTGTGGCGTGAGAGCGTCATTATATCCCTGTTCAACTGCGCACTTGTGCTCCTCACATCATCTGCGACGCTTTTTCACATTTTTTCACGGTTGTTGGCCACAGTGGCACGAGAAGGTCTTGGGACAGAAATTGTCAGATAATGTGAATTTTCCTACTAAATGGCTTCTAGTGGGTGCCTGGCCTCACAAGCGGCAAATTGACAAAACAAATTCTTAAGGCAGCTGTCAGAGATGCCAGCTTCTGCTGACGACAGTCTCGTCTCTGTCTTGGACACAGTGTATTAAGATAAGGCTCTACTGTCACATTCAACACAGTATATTTGTGGTTCTTTCTCTTTGAACCAGTTATCGCTATTGTGTTTGGTCTTGCACCAATTTCTGACCGAGAGAATTCACAGACGAAAGAGCCTTTCACCTTTGAAGCTCTTAAAATACTCAGACTTTTAGATTTATGAAAAGTAGTTTGCCCTTTGTATGTGCTTTTCTAATGACTTTCTGTGACTGTGGGGCTCACAGTACTAAAGGTCAGTTTATTCTCTAGAGTACATTTCCTTGTGCTTCAGGAAAGGGTGCTGATTATGGATCAGTTAAACCCCTCAATAATACATTAGCTATAATGGATTAACTTGATCGGTGATCATATCAGTTCTCCCTTTCCTCGTTGTTTTTTAAACACCAACCAAAAGTCTCTATAATACCATCAAGTGTTGGAGACGGCAAAGGATTAACATCTAGAGGCAAATTCACACCAGCCCTTTAACCCATATGGCTTCATCTGTTTTTTTTAACACCCTTGTCCTCTCCCTGTTACCCCTCCCCCTGCTCCCTTAGCTCTACCTCACCCCCTCTTTACTCCCTTCCCCCCAGCCAGGGGCTTTTGGCCCCTCTAACCACTCTCCATGTATTAGCTCCTGTTCCTTCCACTTTTCCAACCCCCACCACCTCACTGTCCTTATCGATCGACCTCACTGGTTGATGCTGCACTGATCAGGGAATCTCAGACACATCAATAAAACCAGGTCTCTTGTATTTGAGATGTTTTAAGATAACTTGCTTAGATTAACAAAAATCTTCTCAGTCCATGTTTTTTGATAACATGGGACAACATTTTTTTTCTGTTGCATTCTTTGCATTGTGTTTCCTCTTGTGCGCACTATCCTGTCAGTGGGCCAGACATTAGATAAGCTCTAATCTCTTCTTGACAATGAAACACTTTGTAAAGAACCTGAAAAGTAGCGTTCCTTCTTCTGGTCTGTTCGACAGCAAACAAAATATGTCTGGGACCATCAACAGTATTTTGCAGGACTTATTGATTCATTATTAATTCATTATTATTATTATCAGGTGACATGTCTTGAACTTACTGTTAAAGGTTCTTTGAGATAATGTCTATCCTAAATTGATAGAATTACACAAATTGAATTGGAAAAAATATTCTTTATATATATATATTGAAATGCAATGGTGGACAAAATGGGGGAACGTATGCAGAAACCAATAATTATTTTACTGTACTTGAAATACACTTAAATCTGGTGTCTGTTCCCATACTGCTTTGTGAAAACTAATTGTTGTGCAGCTTATACTTGGACCCACTTGAAAAATCAAGAGTAAAAGAAATGTTAATTGGCTATGATTGACTTGACAAAATGTGATTATTTTCACATGTGAAATCCCTTTAAAATACGGTTCCTGTTATACATGGGTGATTTTTAGTTTTATTTTTCACATATTTTGCAGTTGATGCACAGACTCAACAGAGTTAAATACATTTTACTTAATAACTTTAGTGACGTTGTCCGGATCCTCTTGAAGACTGTCCTTTCCTGTCCTGTCTGTCTCACTTGCAGGTCTGGTCCAGAGATGTGTAATCATCCAGAAAGATGAAAATGGCTTTGGGCTCACTGTCAGTGGTGACAACCCAGTGTTTGTGCAGCTTGTCAAAGAAGGTAAGGTGAAGCCTTGAACTTAAAAGTGAGGAAAAAGAAGAAAAACTATGGTGTTGCAACAACTACTTGTTCCTGCTTTGGTCTAAGCCATTATAATAGAGATGTGGACTCCTTTCTTCATGCACTGACATAAAACTGTCATGGTAGTCTGCTCTGAACTCAGATATGAGAGGTAACTGGGACTCAAAAACTGCCACCTCCACTTACTTAGAGTAGGGAAGTCATGTGCATTATATTTCTTCCTTAGTCGTTTCATAATAGCTGCAGTTATTGTGTTGTCTTTTAAAAAGGGGACTTTGACAGGATATGGTCCCTAACAAAGCCTAACAAAGTCTTTGTGAAACAAATGAAACCAAATATCTAATCTCATATAGACATAATTTAGTCATGTTGCCAGTCACATCGGCCCTTCAACACCTAGACTGACTGATCAGACTAGATCATGTCCTTAGTTCAGTGACACTGGTTCAAATTTCAACACTAAAACCAAACTTAAGACCCAAAAGGTGCATCATATGTGCATGTGGTGAATTCTTCAAACTACATTTGGTTTAGAAAACAATCTGGCTCCGTGCTGCTGACTCCAGAGTCAGACGTGGATCTCATAATAACCTGTCTCATGCCTAAATCCCTTTGTTTGGGGTGGAGCTGTGAAACAGGTCCTTCTTGTAATATAACAACTGTTATGGTCTTTCAAAATAACACTCCAATAGTCATTTTGCAACATCTGGTCTGTCAAGGCCCTGTGGTGTAGTCATTGTGCAAAAAATATCAACAACTGCGCCACGAAACTGCATGTTCTTTGCATCTTTCCTCTGATCTCACTTCCCCTGATTTCACACGTCCCCTCCTGTTTTGTTTAAACACTCTTTCTCCTCTGCGTTTGCCAGATGGGGCTGCTATGCGGGCAGGTGTTCAGACCGGAGACAGGATCATCAAGGTATTGTGTTCATCTGCCTCTGTGTCTTTAAAGTGCTAACATCACTTGTTTTCTAGTCCAAGGCCAATGCAGAGGCTATAGGCTGCCACCTCCTGGTCAGTCACAGTGCCTACTCATTCTGCTCAATCTGAAAATGGAAGGAAGTGTCAACCTGTAAATCTGGTCCTAGAATGGGAGTTTGTTGACTTCTCGCTGTCTTCCAGGTTAATGGGACACTTGTTACACACTCAAACCACATTGAAGTGGTGAAGCTAATCAAATGTAAGTTCCTCTGTCTTTGCTTAAGCAAAATCGGCAATTTGAAATCCACTCTTAAATTAAATCACATCCCTTTGTTCTCCTTTGCCAGCGGGCTCATATGTGGCCCTCACGGTGTTGGGGCGCCCTCCAGGGCTCGCCCAGATCCCTTTGTCTGAAGCAGAATCTGAAATGCTGGGCGTTAGCATTTCCTCTCCAAACTCTCCAGCAACCGAACGTCCCTACAGTCCTCAGGACCGCTTCTCTTCTACACAACCACCATGGGTACTGATGACTTCAGTTTCTACCATTGTGCTCTTTCTATAACTTATTACCACCAACATCCCTTCCCTCTTCATCTTTCTTCCTCATCATCTTGGGGATTATCTATGTTGTCCACTTTATTTTAAATATGATTGCATTCTTATGGTGGCTTCTCTGCATCCCATCGCTTCTTGCACATTTGTATGCTTCAATATTTTCAAATGCATCTGGATTATGTAGATCTAATATTTGCCTGAATAATTCACAGTTACTCCATTTGCATTTCAACTCCCCCCCCCCCCCCCCCCCCCCCCCCCCAGCAGGATGATAATAGCAGTGTCTGCAACCAGAGGGTTGATGCCTTGCAAAGGATGCTCTTGAAAGAGCAGCAGGAGCTGCAGGTGAGCATAGCAATCACTGTCACACTGTGTTCTCTCTATTACAACACTATTTTCCTCTGTAGATGTTATAAACAAAGCAAGGCACTCTTCATTCCACAGCTTTTTTATCTAAAACCTGGAAATGCATGTTTTGTTCTTATCGCTATTGAAAGTGAAAAATCATCTCCTATCTGTCTTTAAATAGAATATTGTGTAATGGTAGAAGACAGGCAGCACATGTACAGTTGGGAAGACTGACAATTCCTGCAGTGATTTTTAGACATTTTCTTTAAAGTATATACATGTATATATGTAGTGCATCAATTGTCTGACTGTGTACACACAGCAGATTACTACTGGTCCTCATTCCTTGTTTTCCTTAAACTCCTCTTGCTGTCTAGGCCATGAAGGAGGAGTACAGCAGGAACCCCTCCCCCAAACTACTGAAAGACATCCAGGAAGCTAAAAAACACATTCCTCAGCTGCAGGGTCAGCTCTTCAAGGCCACTGGGGCAACACAGGTAAAGCAAATAACAGCCCCCCCACAACTAACTAACTAGTAAATTTAGCCCACAGAATAGGATATCTAGGGACACTGATCTACTAGCAACATCCGAGCAGTCTTTGTGTGATTCTGTGTAGAGCGTTTAGGGACCGTTTCAGACAAACATTAATCCTAATCTTATCAAAGGATTAGGCTATCTCTGTGGGAAGCCACTCTTTTGTGTCTGTGTGACAGCTTATTTTATATACATCGCTCAGTGAGCCTTTTGTTATGTGCATCAACATATCTGTCTGCCCTCTGAATTTTAAAGGAAAGTTAGATTAAAGTAGATTACACTCTTAAAACACCGACAAATCCACAAAACCAAAAAAATGTATTTATTATTCCCATTGCAGCCTGTTTGTTTGCTCACTAGCTTCCGTTAACGATAAAACACATTTCATTCTGGACTTTGTAAATCTAGTTGTTATGTAATCAGATTTTTCACAACTAGTAATGAATGTTGTGTTTACATCAATCCTCAGGAGGCTGTTCCAGGCGGTGATGCAGATGATGGTAGCATGTTTGAGTCAGAGCACACTCTCACCTCTAAGGGAGACAACAGTACAGACATGTCCTGGAGCAGCACTCCTGTGAGTTGTCGCCACAAGCAACTTTATTTAAATTTTGCTTTGAATTTCATAATGAACTGTCACATTGCTAAATTTATTGGATCAGTTTTAATTATCCCTGCTTAGCTTTTGGCACTTTAGGTCTAGACAACGCTAGTGCTACTACTATTGGTATTGATTCTTCATTAAAATCGTTTGTGGTCATGTACAACAACTAAAATGGTTCCATCCCATCTCCAGTTATCTCACAGATTTGGGCCTGGATCTCCAGACAGTATGTGTCTCAGAGACACATCAGGCCCCAGCCCAAAGAGCACGCCCAGGAACAGCTTCAACTCCTGCCACTCCCCAGAGGCAGAGGACACCACTGACCTGGTAGCTCTACCCTTTGACTTTGTACAAATTAACTCAAAAAAAACTCAAAAAGTGGATGGTTGTTAGTGCAAGTGAACCAGATCAGGTCTTGTCCAAACTTTTATTTCTGAGTAAATAAGTAATATATATCAATGTCTTGTCCCCAGGACTCTCTGTCCCCCACCACAGTCAGCAGTTCCTCTTCTTCTCGCCTCGTCTCACAAATCATTGGAGCTGAGGACGACTACTTTGATTCAGACCAGGAACAGGTATTTTACCAAAGGGTAACATTGTCACGCTCTCTTTCATAATATCGTCACACTGAGCTGACATAAACTATATATATTTACTTAAAAACCTGACTCTTTTTTGTAACTTTTCTGGTATGGTTAAAGTAAGATTCTGTTGTAAGATAACAAACTGTTGTACTGAATGTGTTTCAGACAAACGGCCAGTGTCACAGCTTTAACAGCATCGAGCAGCTCAAGTCTCGCCCCGCCCACCTCTCAGCCTTCCTTCACCACGTCATCTCTCAGTTTGACCCCGCTCCTGTGGTAAGACCTCCTTCGTTCACACCTTGTTAAAAACCCTTGTACATATCAATGACCTGTTATAATGCAGCCTGACAGATTTGACTGGTCGCTGTTTTTATGACTTCCAAATCGTCTGTCCTCAGCTGTGCTACCTCTATGCTGACCTCTACAAGCAGACCAACTCCAAAGAGACCAGACGGGTGTTCATGGACCTCCACACCTTCTTCATTGACCGGGGAGCAGTAAGTAGAGTGAATTATGGAGGAAAAACAATATGTCTCTGCTTTTGTTGTTTTCGTCTTTGTCTTTATATCCTCCACAACAACTTAAACACCAATGTCGCACTTACCAGAGAACTATAAAATTTGAAAGTAAGGATCAAGTGATATATGTATCAACACATGATGATGATGATGACGATGATGATGAAGACATGATGACAGGTTCATGAGTGCCTTATTTCATAATCTGCATTCACATTGACATTTCATAAAATTTGAAACTTTTTTGCTTGACGTACTGGATGTTCACTAATTTCTTTTTTTTCCCGATTTGTTTTCAAAGTATAAAACGGTTACATTTTTGTTACAGAATTTGAAAGTTGCTGTTCCTGAATCCATCTCTTCCGATCTTGGTAAGTGTTTCAGGTCATTGTGAATAGGCGATTTGTTACACTCACCTTTTGTGCTCGTGTCAGCTCAATCAAACCATGTGGCCATTCTCATTATACACCCTGTAAGTAGATCACTTACTCAGCCATACACATTCCTGACTAATCAAATGCTCTGATGGTTTGGAAAGTATTGCTTAGTCTATCACCTATTTAGTCTGCACATGCAACAATCCCTCGGTGCTTGGTGTACAGTGTATTTGAGTGTGTGTGTGTGCGTGTGCAGACCGACGGCGAACAGAGCTGATCCCAGAGGAAATAAACCGACAACATGTTCAAACACTGCAGGACTCTCTGCTTCCTGACATCCAGAAGAACCTAGAGGATTTCAGGTAAATATGTCAGCTCCAAATTCTTTAGTTTATCTGGTGTGTTGGGTTCTAATTCATTGCAGAACTCGAGAATTTGGTTCAGTTCTCACGTCGTTGTTGACTTTATGTTGGTACATGTAGGCAGAAGCGCAGTATGGGTCTTACTGTGGCCGAAGCAGAATTGATTAGAGTGGACCAAGAGCGAGTCAGAGACCGGGTCACTCTGGAACGAGAGCGCTCGTGCGCTGAAAACATCATCACCAAGATCGAGGATATCCTGTAAGTACATGCATAAAGACACATGCTGCTTGAATGTAAGATACTCTGAAGTCTCATGTTTCTAACTATTAACAGCCACTAAAACACTGTTTTTCTTGGTATTGTTTTTAGATTAACTACTCAGACCACAGAGGAAGAGAAATGGTAAGCAAACTCACTTGTGATGCATTTGGTTAATAGATATGAAAAGCATCTCTCAATGTGTATGGAGGAGATAATTTGAACTGCCCATATTATCCTTGTTTGGGTTTTCCCTTTTCTTTTGGTGTCCCTGTGTCCCATAGAAGACAGCCCGAAAAACGTCATTTGCATTCTTGGCTCATTTCTGTAAAGTGTCAACAACACCAAGTAACATGTAACATGCTCACCTACCAGCTATTTTGGTCTAACTATTGCCATGGTTACAGCAGCGTTTTATATCCGATCAGGAAGCCTTTCTTCTGACACACGTTCTGAAGGGTTACCTATTGCCAAAGGCAGACAGAGGATGATGAGTGGCACGGCAACAATGTATATTAGACTAAAAATTGTCACGTTGAACATTACAGCATCGAAATCTGTTCCATTTGACCTCACAAATTACCTATAAATGGCCTAAAGATAGGCACTTAAAGGCTGCGAGGGCTTTCATGCCGCCTCAAACCATCTGTAGCTTCATCGCATTCTATTTCACAGTAATCTAAAATAATGAACATGTCACAACATATTTTAAATTATTAGATTATTATTATTCCATCAGTCTGTTCTTTGCATTGTTTTGACCAAGAACACAACAACATATTGGTGTCATCCAAGCCCCTTCCCACATCCCCCACAGTTTACAAAGGAAGCACTTGGCCAGTCCCTCAAAGAAAACATGTAATTTATGCAGTATGTTTATACTGAATAATTCAAAAGTGTGACTGATTAAAACAGTGTAGTTTGAAATGCCATATGGCCGCAGCACAGCCCAGATGGTTTGTGTAGAAATTGTATGAGAATGACATATGGTACATTAGACAACATGGACACTTTTTATTGTTGGTTATAATTGAGAAACTTTGTTGTCATTTAGCACTACAATGCAGTATGTCATCTATACATACATGAAGCACCTTGGTGTGAGGGTCAAGGAACCTCGCAGTCTGGAGTCCAAACGGGTCCGGATCAACTTTCTCCCCAAGATCAAGGTACTTTATATCCTTCTCAGCGCTGTGGGGTTCCTCTCTCTCTCTTTATCCCCTGACCCACTTGACTTGACTTTTGTATTTTTTTATTAAAATACAGAAAAGCATAAAGACAGAAAAGGAAGGAGAGGAGAAGGTGAAAAAGCCCAGGTTTCCCAGTATCCTTGGACCTCAGCGTCGGCCCAGCCGCGTTGAAGCAGGACCAGGTGAGTTTAGATTTTTGCATATGCTAAAATGATGAATCTACTTCTAAATCTTTTTTAATTGACACTTCTCTCTATATTCAGTGGGTAAAGCCTTGGATAGTCGCCCCCGACCTCAGAAACAATTGTCTCAGCCTTCATTGGGTGCAACTGAGCACATGGAACCTGGCCGTTTAAGAGGCAGCCAATCAAGCGAGGGCTCTGAACTCACACACTCCATGTCCGTCAACACCTCATCACCAAACAGCACCACCTACAGCTCCGACACAAGCCGAGACGCTGATATAGGTGAGCGACCGAACAACTCAATGAAACATAAGTAGAAGAAAAAAAATCACAGGAAGTGACGACTTCTAATTTGTTATTTGTCCCTCAGGTGGAACTCCGACCTCAGGCCCCCACAGGCTGAGTGACGGCCTTCAGTCCGACCCTCTGGATGGGCTGCCATACCCCGCCTCGCACTTTGACCTCTACAGCCTGGACCAACTGCAAGAGGACGACAGAGAAAGTGAAAGGTGCCATTACAGTCACATCTGCTTCCTCACATAGAGAATATTTATGTCCAACATTGATTTTTTTTTTTCTGTTAATGTTTTTGTAGAGCCCATGAGGGAACACCAAAGGCAATAAGAAGGTAAGGATACGTGGTCGTTAAGATATAAAATCGAATTAAAAATAAATCGGTTATGAGCCAGATGAAGAGCTAACCTTTTGTCTCGCTGTAGGCTTGAGGGACTGGGTGCAGCTGATGTACAGAGTGAGGACGACCAGGGAACAGACTCTGAGCATGACCCCCCAAACTGGCAACAGCTGGTGGGACAAGAAGTCCTCGCAGGTCTCCGGCCTCATGAGATCAAGAGACAGGAAGTTATCAATGGTGAGAACATAACATTTAAGCTCCATTTCTATTCATCTAAGAATTTCTGAAGTTCACAATGTGGGTGATTTAAAGTACTACTTGTGATATAGCACATACTGAGTAGAGGGGAGGAGAGGGAGAGACATACATCAGAGCATTTACTGGGATCCGACCCAAGTCCCTGTCAAACGTAAGTCATGTCGTGCTGTGTAGATGATCTGCCGTCTTGAGTTATCATCTCGCATTTTGTCCGCAGAGCTGTTCTACACGGAGCGTGCACACGTGCGGATGCTGAGAGTTTTGGACCACGTCTTCTACCAGAAGCTTTCCAAAGAGGGCATCCTCCCTCCTGCTGACATCAAGAACATCTTCACCAACTTGGAGGAGATTCTGCAGCTGCATGGTAGAGACACACACACACACACTGAACTTAATCAAAAATAATTATATATGCATGAAAATTTAAGAAACAGTAAAAACACTCAATACATGCAATGCAGTATCCTCACATGCTATACACACACTGATTGTCCATGGGTGCCTCTCCTCTGAATTTCAGTTTCAATACTGGAGCAAATGGCAGCCGTTCGGAAGAGAAATGAGTCCTCAGTAATTGATCAGATAGGAGACGACTTGCTCTCTTGGGTGAGTACAATTCTTGGGCTGAAATTGTATTGCCTGGGTCAAACATTTTTTTTTAATATTGAATAAATTTCAAGGTGACTGATGTGGTAGGGGAAAAAAAACTTATTGTGCTCAAAGAAATTGATCTGTTGCCCAGAATTGCTTCATGGCGAGAGAAAAAAAATGATGTCGGCAAATGATTGCTTTCCTCAGCCTCACATACGTTTATTCTGACATGTTATATGAGCAAGAAAATGGTAATGTAAAGTTTTTATGCCATAGAGAACGGGTTATTGGCAATGGTTTCATACTTCTTATGTCCTTCACAACAAAAACGTTAAACATGGCACAGTCAGAAGAACTACTCTGTCCTGCTCTCTGACAAAGACATGTCATCACAGTGGAAGCAAATAAATTAATTGGGAACCCATCATCCAGTAAATGTCTGTGTCAGACGTTGCCCCAGATCTGACTGACATCTTTGCATCTAAATATCATGTGATACATTAGACGTGAGGTAGCCACATATCAGTTGGCAGCCACGTCTGAAACGTCTCCATGGGGGATAAGTAGGGTAGGCGGATCCCTGAGGGTCTGAGCATCGATCTAGTCCACATTTAAACTTAAGCTGTCGCTGCTATGAGGACTTAAGCTCGGCCCCCCTTCTGGGAGTAACTGCTCATTATAATGGTTAACTACTTGGCATTTCCATGGCAACTAGCCCCCTGACCCAGATCGACTAAGTGTCTGATGTCTCTGCCCCTGTCCGTCTCTGCTCTGCTCTGTCCTGTCTCGGGTCGGATGGTTCCAGTTCAGCGGTGGGGAGGAGGAGAAGATCAAGCAGGCGGTGGGGACGTTCTGCAGTAACCAGCCGTTTGCTCTGGAGATCATCAAGACCAAGCAGAAGAAAGACTCCAGGTTCACTTCGTTCATCCAGGTACTGACATCACGCGGGCAAATTGCGGATAATTGTCGTTTCGACTGATAATAGTAGATGAAAAATGGTTTTCGGTAGCTGCTGGACTGAGTTAAACCGAAACGTTTGGATCTGTCCTATTCAAAAGATTTGACCGGAATGTCCCTTCTCTTAAGTAAACCCTTGCCTCATTTAGTCTAATAATCCCTTTTTTTTACCGTTATAGTGTAACTTCTAATCTTTTTATTGCTTTGCAGGAGGCAGAGAGCAACCGACTGTGCCGCAGACTGCAGCTCAAAGACATCATTCCTGTGGAGATGCAGCGGCTGACTAAGTACCCTCTTCTACTGGAAAACATCTCCAAGTACACAGGTGCTGTGCCGCTGCCTCATGAACCACTGTGCAGACATTAAGTCCTTATGTTAACCACGTCCTGTCTTTTAAATTGGATTATTGAATGAATTATTAGTCATGTTGAATAACAGTAGAACTTGTCAGACTCGTGTGATTCACGGCAAACAGTGACACATGAGAACACGATAAACCGTTATGATCAATATATTGGCTGACATTAGCTCATGCCAGCTTAGCAGTCATATCAGTGTAAGAACTTTCAGTACAGAAATCCCAAACTAGGTTTGAGGTTATATAGAAATTGTGTCACCTTTATATTATTTGCTCTCCAGATGAAACTCACATGTTCCTTTTTTTTTAGTACAAAAAGTGTGAACCATGGTCACAATTCTAAAAAAATCTGTTTCAGGATTGTCGTTTATGTTTTGTTTCTCATTTTTTTTTTTTTTTTTACTTACTGTCGGTTTGGCTTTACGGTGGATACATTTGAAATGAAGCCTTAATAAAACTTAATAAAAAACATCAACATGCCTATAGGCAGGGCCGCGGGATAGATTTGTGCATTCATGAAAAAAAAAATTATTCATACAGGTAGAAAAACCCAATCCCTCTCCTGCAGTCGCATCCAGACACTTCAAAGTCTGTTCCACTCGCTCTCAAATTAGTGAATGAGTGATTCATTTTGGGAGAGAAACTGAAGAGAGAAAATTTGAACTGCTTTTTTAAACGGGACCGTTTCAAACCGCTGTTATATTTATTCTCTTTATCTTTGAATACAGTTTCTTTAACCTGACTAGTGACACTTCCGTTTGTCTACAGTCCAGTTCACATGCTGGGTGGATCACTGGAACACATCCAGTCTGATGGTTGATGTTGATGTACCTCTGCATGTTACCTCCTCAACTACAGTACCTTTATTGTCCTGTGATCCTCAAAACAACGAGATCCGTGGAGGCTGTCATTTGAATTTGGAATTTAGTTTACTCATTTTGCGAGGAACAATGGGGATGCAAAATACAAGGATAATAATACCTTGTTTGGATTTTTTTTAAATCAGAATGTAATATAATACTGTTGACGGAAATGGAAATCAACTCTTGAGATGGAAGATAAGTGGATAAAAATGAACCAAATGAAGTCTTGAGCACGTTTCTGTGTGGTTACAGGCCGACCATTAGAGAATTACACTGACAAATGGAGAGATCATCATTTCTAATGGTCCTGGGGCGGTAGTGCACATTTTAGGAAATGTATCGCCCATTATTTGGTCCATCATTTTAGTCTGGGGTTCGGGTCTCACACAGAGAGGATGCTCTAATGATAAAGTATAACCGGCTATTATAGGATCATAATGCCCCCCTGCTTCATCATAATTTTTTGCGAATGATGGTTTGTTAATGGAGGGAGGAAATATCAATTTGCCGGACAGCCCCCCTGGATAACTGAGTAGGCCGCACTTCTCATCTGATGTTGTAATGTCTTTCAGACAACACGGTGGAGAAGGACAAAGTGAAGCAGGCGGCAGACTGTTGTAGGAAGATTCTCAATCACGTCAACCAGGCTGTGAAGGAATCTGAGGACAAGCAGGTTTGGTTTTTATTGATTTTTAAAAAAAATCTTTTTCAATTCTTCTTTCCATTTTATGCCATCCTCTCCACTTTTCTCTACATCGCCTTAAGTCTCATCCTAAGTCCTTCTCTACTCCCCAGGCAGCGGCTTCCTTTAAAAAAGTTCTAACTTATCCTCTTTCTTCCGTCTCTGTGTCTCTCCATCCTTCCTCCAGAGGCTGGAGGACTATCAGAGAAGACTGGACCTCTCCTCTCTAAAGCAGACGGACAACCCCATGATCCTGGAGCTAAAGGTGGTTGTCTACACGGAACTTTTTAGTTCCAGCTAAGGCGTACTCACTTTTTAAAAAAATATCTGCCAGGTAAAAATAAGTATGGCTAAATGGAAATGACTCAAAAACGTATTTTCCTCTCCCCTCATTCATCAGAACCTGGATCTAACCAAGAGAACGATGGTGCACGAGGGGCCGCTGTCATGGAAAGTGAACAAGGACAAGACAATTGGTTTGTATTCACTGATTAATAAGAGTTTAATTATTGGCAAGCAGCTAATGGAGTACATTATGTGACTCCAGTTGACTCCTGCCCGTGTTTGACAGTAAATAAAAGTGTCCCCCTCTTGTCTCCTTTCAGAACTGTACACTCTCCTCCTGGAGGACATCCTGGTTCTTCTCCAGAAACAGGACGAGCGTTTGATCCTCAAGTGTCACTGCAAAAACCTGGCAGGCACCGCCGATACCAAACACATATTCAGCCCCATCATCAAACTCAACACTGTGCTGGTGCGCTCCGTGGCCACAGGTCAGTTAACACCCAGTCTCTTTCCAGACATCATCCCATTCTTGCTCTTGAAATTGCTAAAAATACAGCCTGATGATTCCGTGTGAGGAAATCAGTGTCTCCATGCATGAATTGCAGAATAATACTGATTAATCTCCCCCCAAACCTTCTGTCCGCCTTTTCTCTGCCAGACAACAAGTCCTTTTTCGTGCTTTCCATGTCAGACAACGGCGCCCAGATCTACGAGCTGATGGCGCCCACAGTCTCAGATCAGAGAACGTGAGATATATTCTCTTTTGATTGATTCATTTAATGTTTTTTATTGTTCCAGTTGTAAAGTTGAATTAATGACATTCTTATTCCCCTTGCAAAAAAGGTGGCAGCGTCTGATCGTTCAGAGAGCCGATGCCATGAAAGTCAAACCTCACAGCATCATACCGTTACCTCAGAGCGAGTACGTAGTTCATCACCTTTTCTCATTTGATTAGATGAGACGTTTCTCAGGGTCCGAGCTTGTTACTAACCTGAGGTGTCGCTTGTGTGACAGTGGGGAGAGAGACGACGTGGAGATCATCCCCGCGGGTGTTTCAAGGCTGAGTAGAGATGCAGACCGCACGTCCACCGGCAGCACCCAGTCCACCGGTAACCGGAGCCACATGTTACTTTGTGTACCTTGTTAGTTGTTCACGGGGAGGAAAAATGTTCTTCCTTTTGACATAAATATTCTATCCTTCTCAACTGTGTGTCTCTAATGCTGACTCCTCTGTAATTATGCCTCTGTAGATAAAGAGAGCAGTCCAGCCCCTAGAGGCGCGACACAGAGCTCTCTACCTGGTAATAATCCGTTTGAGAGGTCGAAGGCAGAGGAAGAGGAGGTGGAGGAAGGGTTCGTGGACCCAGAGCTTCCTTACCAAGTGGGCGAAGATGGCAGAGAAGGAGACTCGTTTAACGTGTTTCCCTCCAGAGCAGACGAAGCACTGAAAACATGTAAGCACAACGGACGACAGTGAATCGACCAACGTATTTTAATAATTGTCTTGTTAAAAATCACTCACCTGGATCCCTCGCCTGTCCTTCAGTGGCGGCGTTAAAGCAGGTGTTGGTGACGCAGCTGATGTCCCAGGAGGCCGCAGAGCAAACCAAACGCTCCACGGGGGCTCGTCTCCTCAGGACTACCTCTCTGCGGACCCCCATCGACAGCCGCGCTCGCGTGATGGTCCACAACGGCTCGGAGAAGGGCAGCACACAGACAGAGGACCTAGCTCAGGACCTGGGCTCCGGGGACACGGGCTTCTTCGACTCCCCCGACGACTATGGTGAGCCCGGGGCCTCGACGCTGCACCGTAGATTGAAATAGACTGAACTGCGTCACATTCGTACGGTTCAGTTTGATCTGTGCTCTCTGTCCTCTCCTGATCCTCAGTTTTAAATGGCTTTGTTTGATTTTCTCAGCAGGATACCTGGTCCTGGAGGGTTACGGTGGCCCAGGGGAGAGCAGCACGGATGACGACATCTTGGCATCAACCACAGGGAAGCAGCTGAGCACCTCACAAGGCTGCGCCACGGACTCCGGCATCAACTTGAGGTTTTCTTCGACGTCACAGGCCGGCAGCCTCTCCTCGTTCAGCAGACAAGTCCTGTCTCACCTCAGAAACCTCCAGTCCAACCTAAACTATCTGAAGGTATCTGGCATTTATTTCCATTTTCAGCTCCTCAACACACACACACACACACACACACACACACACACGTTATGATAATATAGTGATCATTTTTACTGCATGATCTCACCGCAAATTGTTTTTTTTCCCTGCAGGAGGTTGAGGCCAAGTATAATAATCTAATACGCCAAAGGCCAGAGAGGTCAGCAGCAGACACGGATGGAAACAAAGGTATCTCGATCGATGCTTGCTGTCAACACGAATCACTAGACCATCAACCTATGAATCACTTCCTGTCTCCTTCCATTGTCTGATATTACACTTTCATTTCTGTCTTTTCCCCCCAGATAAGAGATAGTGGAAGTCAAACGCCGCAGCTCTTGGCTCTGGTCCCAAAGAGAAAGTAACCGACTTGTAGTCTGTTCCTACTTCTTGTGTCCTGGACTTTCTGGACCTCCTATAAGCTTGTCCTCTCACTGCTGAGTCCCCCCCCTCCCCCCCCCCCCCACCGCCGTCACCTGCGGTTGCCACAGAGAACGAGAGACTGAGTGGAGCAGAAGCATTTGAAGGGAGGAAGTGTCTTTGTGGAGCCGTGTTCCCCTCTTATCAGCACAAGGCAATCAGGGAGGTGGGATTGCCCCCAAGAAACCTCACCCCTCGACCATCTAACACTCGTTTTCCCCCTGAACTCCCTGCAAGAAAGAGAACTTATACCAAAATGTACAAAGATGTGTGTTTAGAATATATATATATGAAACACAAAACAAGAAAAGGAAAATTTTAAGATAATGTATTAAGATTTTTTTTATCCCAAGATGTATTTATTTTCTTTCTTTTCTTTTCATTTTTTTTTAAGTGTTTCCACATTGCTTGCATGCTTTTGGCCATGGTGTTACCCTTTTTGGCTGCTCTTTTCCTGCTTCAGTCACACTGAAGGGTTTAGTGTGAGTGTTGAGCGCACGCCGGCGCACGAGCTGCACGCTCGGCGAGCGAGCGTAGTCCTGACGGAACGGCAGGAATATATTCAGACTGATAGAGGCCAGAGTTGCACTGGCGATGGATAGATCCCATTGTGTTGAAACTCTTGAAACTGTGTTAAGAGGTGTGGTGTTAACTAGAATGAAGAGTCTGAAGGCTCTGATCTGGTCCTGTTGTGTTTCCTTCCTCCTCCTCCTCACTGAGAGGAGTGTTTTGACTTCCCCTTCTTTTCCCTTTGAACACTACAGGTGTCGTCCTTTTTCCCCCCTTCTTTTTCTCACAGCCCAGTGGCTTTCATGCTATCTATATGTCATCCTTTTTTCATCTGCCTTTGGGTCTCGTGCCCCCCCCCCCCCCTTCTGCGAGGAGCGGTCGTGTTCCTTCTGTATTAGCTTCTGACAGAGATGCTGCTTCTTTCTGCTACTGTTGGCGATTCTGATCCGCCTGCCTGATAATCTAACAATGTCATGAAGTTCAACATATACTGTACAATGATCAAGTTGGAAGGTAATGCATAACTTTAATAAATAAATGGTGCCATGACACATTCAAAAAGGAAAACCGTGGCTGTTTTTTGTTTTTGTTTTTTTTTATACAATGGAATTGGGTACGTGACACACTAAGAATTTAAATCCCAAGAAAAGATTTTAATTGACACTGTCGTCTGGCCAAGTGTATTTTTAATGAAAGTTTCAGTAATGGAGATATGATTGAACACCAATGAATTTCTTTTTTACTTAAAGCATGATGAAGATCAAGGACACCAGAGCATTAGTCATGATGGATCAGCTAAAGGACTTTTTTTTTTTCAAAGAAGCATACCCTTGAATTTTTATTGTTGCAATTACTCCAAGTGACATTTATCAATGAACTTTAAATAACCAAGATGTCACGTCATGACTGTGGGCGTCTCACCCAATTTTTATTTTGTATATCTGGTCGAATTATTGTTGCTATTGGTTCCGTCAGTTTGAACCTACCCTGTCAACATATTATGTCATAACTTGTATGTGTTGATCTCCTGACATGTATCAGAACATATAAATCTTTCATATGTCAGTTTTTCATCAAATGCCTGCTGATGTCCATGCCCTCCACACCGCACATCTTCATGTCAGACTTGAACGACGTGTTTGTCTGTGTTCCCGGGAATTGAATATCTCCTAATCATCTTTACGGGGTTCTTGTTAATTCATTGATTTAGCTTAAAATTTACAATTTATAAAAAATTGATCCTGTAATTCATTCTATTGCGAGAGTTGAAATAGTTGTTGTCGTTGTTGCCTCTGCGTCTTGCAGGGATTCCGTGTATTGCTCATGGCTTAAAGCCTGAGTATCTGAAAGATGATCTCTTGCATGAGAGTTAGTGAAACTGAATGGGGTTTGTTTTTTTTCAACCTGAACCCAACTCAAAACTGATAGGATGGTTGGGATAGTTGGTGGACATTTTGGAGCTTTTTAATTTGATCCTTGTAGTCGCGCGTCAAGAATTCAACTTTTGACCTTAACAGAAAGAAATGTTTTTTGTGGACATTTGGCAGAGCTAAATGTCAGAGGGGGGAAGATAAGTATTTTTCTTTTCTTTCTTTCTTTCAGAGGTTTGATCAAGGACACCAGAGAAGCTGGTGATTATTTCCAGCAGGTGGCAAACTTCCACCATTAAACATCGCGTGGAGACGAGCCACCCTGAAACCTGCAGTGACATCAGTGTTCGAAATAACCCAGGATACCTGCAGATTTTCCAGATGAGTTTGACTCTCGTGTCTGACAAATAAACAGACGAAGAAGTGCCGCTTCCATTTTGCCGCCTCAGTGAGACAAAGGGGAATCCTGGGCAGCATTTACTGGGACTTCTCCATTGCAAGCGGCGCAAGTGGCGGTGATTTCGCTCGGCGTGTCTGGGCGGGAGAGGAAGGAAGCCTCACGGTTCCCGGTGACATGCTCCCTCGTCTTCTCCCCGCGTCACCCCCGACTGTACGCCTGCTGCAGCGACACCGAGAGAGGAGAGGGTGATCTGAGGAGACAATGAGGCGCTCGGCAAGGTATGAATGGAGTAAGAAATGGCTAAGAGAAAAAAAGAAGGGAAGGAGAAAAGACCATCAATTAAGAGTACTGGAAAAGGAAGAGGTGAGGGGCAGAGCGTGATGAAGACACGAGGACAGATGGAGAAGAGAGGGGATGGTAATTGATCGCCTAGTTTCTCCACACGCACCTGTCACCCAACTAATTGGAGTGGGGAAGACAAAGAGGGGGAGGGGTGTCAGTCACACCCAAGCCTTTCAGGATGTTTCATGTTCCTCCTCCTCAACAGTGTTGAGGTTCAGGCAGGGAAAGGAGGCGTCATCCTTCCTGGAGGAATGTGAGACGATAGCCTCCTGAAAGACCTGCACTGGCTCTTTGCTTGTGCTCACCCACCAGGCCTTCCACGTCGTGTCACCCTTTAGATCCAGTGTCACGACAAGACGCAGGGAAGCGTCCGCCCGCGCCCTCAGACACCGTTCTGGATGTAATTTCGGAAGGCACGTTCAAAGGCTAGATATAAAAAAAAAAAAAAAAAAACAGGTCGAGGATTCGATGTGTTTACCTGATGCTGAATTCTGCCGAGGGGGATTGCGGTGGCACGCACCATTGTGGTTGTTGCCATGGATCTTGATTCCGAGATGAAGAGCCTTGACTAAATAACTCGGCTTTGACGGGAAAACAATCCAGGAGGTTTTTCTGCAGAACGTTCACTCGGCATCTCCCTCAACTCTGAACAACACGGCATACAGTTGAACAGAAGTTCCTGAGGGCACACACACACACACACGCACACACACACACACACACACACACACACACACAGTCATTCATTCATTCATATACGTGTGCATGTTTCTGTCTCAAAACAGTTTCTCATCAATATGCTAATGCCCCTACAAGTGCATACATTGCCATTTTGATTTTCCAACTCGTATACATTCACACTTGTCTGTCTGCAGCCACCGTTCACCCTGCGTCACCGTGTGAGGAATCGAATATAGCACTATTGTTGCTGCACGACTGGTCGCCCCAGAATTAACGATCCAAGTATATACTGTCCAGTATTTACACTCGAGTATATACTGTCCAGCATATACGGTCCAGTATATAATGTCCGTATTTACGGTCCAGTATATATATGCTTGAGTATGTACTTACCAGGATCTAAGGTCCAGTATATACATTCTAGTATATACTGTCCAGTATATACAGTGCAGTGAATATGGTCCATTATATACAGTCCAGTATATACAGTGCAGTGAATATGGTCCATTATATACAGTCCATTATATACTCTCCAGTAAATACAGTCCAGACAAAGATCCAGTATATATGCTCCAGTATATATCGTCCAGTAGATACAGTCCAGTATACTGGACCGTATATACAATCACCGGTGTGATTGTGCAAGATTGTGCGAGGGGTAACTTGAGACCAGTCAATAAAAGAATTGTACATATATATATATATTCCACCTTTACGTCTGCTTAGCTTCTCTTGCAGAGTCACGGTGGGGTTGTTTTCCTCAGCAATTAATCACTGTCTACTTGTGTGGTTCACATCAAAGACCCATTATAATGCAGACTGTGGCGTTAATAACTGAAAATAAAGTGGACGGCTCCTGAAAAGTTAGAGTTGGATTCATATTAAGCTGCTACTCAGATGGTGATTAATGGCTGTGACTATTCTCTATTTCTATTTGTATTTTTTTGGGGGGGGGGTAGTTTGTCAAACTAGAAAAATGAGTCTGTCTTCCGCTCCCTACTGTTGTCTTTTCAAATGTTTATTTTTTTCATCATCGATGTTTACATTGAAGACATTTCATCATAAGAGCTGAAGTTCTTCTGTGAAGCGCATGTTTACTGTCCGGCGCGTGTCATACTCGATGTTTCCTTGTAACATGTCGCCTCAATTATAACATGTGTCCCAAATGGGAACCCCCTGACCTTACGGGATCGATTTTGTTATATTGCCCCCCCCCCCATCGACGCAGGAGCCAATGCGAGAATGGATTGGACTGAAGATCAATGTGCTCTCCGCAGTCTGATTAATCCATAGCCCCTCGAGTAATCGCTGTCCCAAGCACAACAATGAGCCAGGCAAGACGTGGGGGGGGGGGGCTGCGTTAAGCCGGCGCTGAGAGACGAATGAACTGAGGAATATGCTGTGGGACACTTCTCAACCCGTCCAATAAGAAAGCGCCACCTGTGGCATCGGCGTTAACCCTGTGAAATTGCCACGCCTGAATTTGGTGGAGATTCTGGCTTCAGCAGGGCCTCAGGGAGGCGATCTGGCATCGGGCCTCCCCGGTTCAGTCTGCTGTGAAACAGAGACCGGAGAGGGCGCCACACAGGCGCCGAGCCGTTGAGCTGCGACCCGGGAGCGCGTCCAGGCTTGACGTACCTCAGCGCCTCGGCGGAAATCGATGACACTGCTGGCAGCCATGCTTCTGCTGACTTTGGTGACCGTCGCTGGCAAGAAGTGCACAGCTGCCGCTTCTGTCGCGCCACGCCGGCCGGGCAGCGGGTGGGAGTCTGGTTTGTGGGCGCCGTCGTCATGCAGGGGAGAGAGAAATAAAAAATGAGAATTGGAAACAAAGTGAAATGTTTCAGGCTCAAGTGATGTGATGTCGACGGACGTGCGGCTGCTCGGTGTCGTCCTCTGCGCTGTGGTGACGGGTCCTCAGCTGGAGTTTTTGACAGCGATGAATGGAGGCCCCGCTCGTTGCTCTCTCCCGGTGCTGGATTTGGTCGAGGGGAGAAATTGATTAGTTGTTTATCGTCCTTAATATATGGCTGCCGCGATCGAGACGCATAAAGAGAAGAGGAGTGATCCGCAGCAGAAGTCAACCCAGTTGAACCCAGAAGATCGATGCCGCTCCCGTGTGTTTGTCTGTCACACAGGTATCACCTGCCCACCGGCGCCTCTGGTGCTATCGAGCTAAGGGTTTTTTCATCTGAATGGGGTAGACGCGTGTAGATATTCCATTAAAATATGAAAATGAAGACATGAATCGACGTTTCCTGCTGCAGAGACAGAGGAGCAACACATACTGTATCACATGAGGAGCTGCATTTGGGACGTCGGAGGTGTCACCACCACACATCCATGTGCCTGCGTAACAGG
Organism: Scophthalmus maximus; assembly: GCF_022379125.1. Taxonomy (NCBI): domain Eukaryota; kingdom Metazoa; phylum Chordata; class Actinopteri; order Pleuronectiformes; family Scophthalmidae; genus Scophthalmus; species Scophthalmus maximus. Next base: position 14,345,905 of record NC_061525.1, read on the forward strand.
CAGCTCGCATGAATAAAACAAACAGACCTGAGGAAGATTTACTGAAGGATTAGATAATCGTTGCATGAATCTGAATTATTAAAAAAAGAGGAGCGAGAGGCCTCCGCCGCCTTCTCTTGATTCCCCTTATTACAACTGCATAGTCATGAGTCCCTAAGTGTGAGTCATCTAGGAATCACGATGGTGTCCTCGATTGTGTGATCATTCTCGGTGAGCATGTACAGTATATAAACAGGCTTCGGCGGAACTCAAAGCCTAAATCCATAATTACAACATGCTGTCTTCTTATGAGCCGCTGATGCCCCGCTCAGTTTATGTTTTAAGCATGAGCATGAATTTTACATGGGCTTTGAAGCTGAACAGGGTTTGTTGTACATTGGCAGTATTTGTAAACACCAACAATATATATATATATATATATATATATATATACACATACATACATATATTAAAGAGAGGCTTCAATCTAGCTCCCTCCCTTACCTCCCTTATCCAGAGGTAAGGGAGAAAAATGTGTGTATCTGTCATGTGTAGGTGGAGATCTTTCAAGGAGCCAGGATCTAATCTCTGAGGATGAATTCATTCTTCTTTTAAATGTCACACATCCAGAGAGCCTCACCTGACTCCGATCTAATCCCGCGTTCTTCTTTAGTCTCTCCGTCAGATTGCAATTCATTTTTCGAAACAAATCTAAATAATCAATGTTAACAATTACTAATAGTAATAATGGTGATTTGAGTATGAGCGACTGGTGCATGTGAGCTGTGTGTGGTGTCGCGAGGGAGGGCTCGCATCCCCTCGCTCAGCGTTCACAGCTCCAGCTCCGGCTCCGTCTCAGCATTGGATAAGGAGCAGTAGACGCGCGCCCGTCTGAACGTCCTGAACGGACGCTGAGGGACCACACGGCGGGGTCGGGTGATTCAATCTACCTGACGTGCTCCTGCAGAGTGCTGATCAATGATGGCCCAATGCTGACGTCAACATCGGGAAGGGAAGAATCCACTTGAGAGAGAGAGAAAAAAAAAGAAGAAGCCAAGAGTGAGCAAAGAGAATAACAACAAAGCCTGACTGGAATTGAAAGTTGCTCTTTTGTTTTGGTCGTTCCGTTGCTACTTCCTCCACAGGCTGAAGCGGTGCTTTGGAACACTCCGAGCGGGCCGACCGCCGCGCGCCTCGAGCTCGTCCTCACAGCGTCCCGCCGCCTTCTGAAAAGGCCTCAGACTGGGTGCACGCTAATAATCCCCGGTAAGGCCCGAAGGTGAGCTTCCGCGTCGGAGCGGAGGTTCACCGAGGGGTTTCTGCGGAGGACGAGTCCAGTCGAGAGCCGCGCTAATCCCCCTAAACTGGCTCACAAGGGAGCGATCAGGCGGAGGGGCGGAGGCCACGTACGAGGCGGTGGCCCCGCTGAGAGGCCTCGACTGTCCCAGGGTTATAATCTTCTTATCAAAACTGAACAAAAAGGGACAGAGGGACTGTCTGTCAACCGTCGGGGTATTTTGACCCGTCGGAATAATGCCCTGCACTTCTTCTCCTTCAGAGGAGGAACATCTGTTCTTGAGAGGAATCCCATTTGGGCTAGTAACTGATCAGGCATCGGCCTTTTCACGTCCCCCGTTTATAGAGGCCACGCACTCACTGCTGCAGAGAACCAGCGGCCACGATGTGGTCACCTGGATCTGAAAATGCACTGTCAATGTATAGTAAGAGAGGGGAAATTGAGAGTTCTGCTATTTAACCCCTAATGAAGTCAGGGCCGGTGATTGGCACCTGATCAAGATTACTCCTCAGCCCCGGGGGGGAAGTGAAGATGCGGGAGGACGTTGCGCTGGTTGAGCGTCGGCTCCGCCTGCAGGTTCACCTTCCCCAATTCAAACCCACTTTCTTCACTTGGGGTCAAAGGATGCACCCACGTGAGTCATTCCCTGACTGACGACCGTTGATTCCTGAAAGGCCAGCCGAGGCGACGCACGCTGTTTTTTTTTTCTTATTTTAGCGATGGACGGCGAACAGGAACGTGCGCGCTCCGGTGGCTGCAGTGACTTGAAGCTTCTCCTCAAACTATTACTGTCACTCGAACGCTCACACCCGTCCTCATTGCTCATTTCCCCCTGCCTCGCAGTGAATAGGAGAAAAAAACACTTGACTGCCCATTCGCCTCAGATGAGTGCGATATACCTCCTCTGCGCGCCCGGGTACTGTTTTGCAGGGAGTGACGGAATTGTCCAAACAAAGCACGTACCCTTGGGCCCCCCCCCCCCATCACGCATTCACCACGCTCAACAGCGGCTCCTCGGCGAAGAGACACAACCACCGTAGCACATGCAAGTCACATCCGGGCGGCCTCCAACTCTGCGATCGCCTTCAAAGGTGTCACACACAGTTAGTGTCCGGGCGGCCCGGCTGTGGCACGAACGTGCAAAAAGGAGCTGCTGGGTTTCTGCTCAGAATTCATGTTGCTTAACTACTTGATTCCTTATTGCCCGCCCTCTCTCCATTTGTTCCCCCCTTCCTCCCTCATGTGACGTCTTCCCATCACTGGCTGGCCACTGGAAGAAAGCCAGAGCTATTAGCCTGCTGTCAGTCGGAGGGAGGACGGGGATCCATCCTGTGAGTTGATGCACAAAGAGCAGATGCATTTTTCATACGAGGTTATTTCGGTCACGCAATGCACAACACTGGGGGCCCCGCGGGGGATGCGCGGTGATGCGCTGGAGGCCGACGGACAGACGGGCACTTGTGGACACGGCGCCGCGCCACCTGACTGCGGTGATGCACCGGTGCAGCCGCGGTCTCATTCCTACGGCCAATGAATATTTACCAACCGGCCGTGCCGAGGCCGCGGCTGCAGCGGCTCGCCGGGGGAAACCGAGGTGTCGAACCACTGGTGGCCGAGAGTTGTAAATCAATCTCGTAAAACAAGCGGCTGCCAAGGGGGAGGGTTCCCTCTCCGTGTGTGTGTGTGTGTGTGTGTGTGTGGTCATGCATCAGTGCGCATCGAGGGCTTTACATACATGTACATATATCACGTGCGTGTCCATATGTATGGGGCGTCGGGCGGGCGCTCTGTCTCTCATCGCCAATGGGCTCCGACAAGGTCCAGTGTGACTGAAAGCTGTTCGTCCCGGAGGCCCGTGAAGTCAACATTGGCCATCTGCGCTGTGTGACGCCGTTTTGGTTTCACACCTTATCGTTTGCTCATATACCAAGATCATAGCACAGCAAATGAGTCAAATGTGCCTCGGTGATGCACCGTCTCACACACTGATCGTCGCAGCTCTCCAGCAGCTGGAGCGTCATCCTGTAGACGCAGCCACTCAGTGTGTGTCGTGACCGCATGCGTGAATAATGCAATTACTTTTCGGAATTAGCCGCACCCGAAGGGGAGGCGGCTTCATAAACAAAAAGAAACACGTATAGCAGCAATGGACTTTTTTTGAAAGTGCGATTTCCATTATTTATTACGCGATGTGCAACAGTCGGAGTTGAAACGTTGAAACTGTTAGTTATTATTCATCACTCGTTTGCAAGTCGAAAGTTCAGCTTATCTGCTTCATCAAGAGAGTGTTGGTGCGATCTGAACACATTTGGTTATCTGGGGCCCGACACCAGGAGCCAGCGATTCGCAAATCAAATCAAATCACATTTTGATTAAAATGTTTCTAAATCTTGGTGTAACATAACCCCCCCCCCACACACACACACACCTACTTTAAAGTTGACATAGACACGTTCTGGCTTAAACTTGTCATTATGATGTTTAAACTGACTGCACCATGTAAAGACAATACAAAAACGACACCGTCCACACTCATTTCGGTCCCCTAGGAGTCTTGCCTCCCCCCCATGTGAGTGTCTTGGCCACCGGCAGGCAGTTTTTGCGGGAAAATTACGACTTGGTTCACGGCCGCAAAGGAACTGCGTTACTCAAGAACCCCGGTTGACGGAGGGACAAAAGAAGGCGAAGGCGATCGAAAAAGGGCTAAAACAAGAGTGAGCCTCTGAAGCTCTGGGACTCGAGAGGCCGACACGCAGCTCGTCTTCTTTCTACTAGATCAGCAAGTAACACGCCCGGCCTATAAATATAAATACTACCAGGTGTTTGAGTCGAGGTTATTTGTTATAATTGGAACGATTTTTTTCCGGTGGTTTTCTGCTTTTGAGCATTGCGTTTGCCATGATGTTAACACTGCCGCTACTTAATGCTAGGAGCCGGAAATTAAGCAGGAGCTTCAGTGTGCACACTTCGTTCTTCCCCATGTATCTCCAAAGGGGTGTTGACAACTTCCTAAGGAGTCAACTTCCTAAGGAGTCCTGAGGAAAAGTAACAGTGTCCTTGGCGGCATCTCGCTACTGCGGCGGCCTCACGACAGTGACCAAACCATAATACCACCTGGGACCACTAGGGGCTCTGTTGCCTCTTTAAACAAATGAAAAAAGAGCAAAATGATAAAACTGAGAGCATATATTCCGATAATAGACACAAACTGTTCAGTCTGTGGCAGAAAACACGACAACGTGAGCTCATGATGGCGAGAAGCTGCTTGAAAAGAAGAGGTTTCCGGGTTTTAACCCTCCTAGATAGAGCAACAGAACTAATAACCAGATTTACTGCCGGTGATGAGTGACACAGGATTTCTGGATTACAAACTTCAACACCAGTCGTCTCTCGGAAAACGGAACGTCACAAATTTGACGGGCGGTTGAGCGAGTCGATGCCAGAACAGCCGTCAATCGGGCAAGGCTCCGAGCGGCACCGAGGGAAAATTGCTGACGATCCATGTTTGGACTTGTCAGTGAATTGTGTTCCCTGTTAGTGTACCTCGCCAGCTTAACTTCAATCAATATGCCAGTAGTGATGCACCCACTCTCTGACTACAGCATAAAATGTGTCATCCATTGTGAGTTGCACCACGCACCCTTGTTTGCATCACAGTGAGGTGACTCTACCCTTGTCCTGCCATTTCAGCATCAGCAGCACTACCCGCGTCGCCCGCCCACTCGTCGCTGTGGCTCCTCGGGGATTTTGCCGCGCGGGACTTTACTGCGATCCCAGTGGTCCTGCCTGAGAAAATGGCTCTCGCTCAAATAGGATTTGTTTCGGGTCAGAGGCGGTCACGCAAATATAAATCGTGGCCCGCAGAGTTCACTCTCACTTGTGACTGAGAGACTGGCGGAGTCTGGTTAGCGCACGTTGGCTCGGATGCAACATATTCATGACATCGTCTATATTTATACGCAGGGTTTTAAGGCTTGATCTACAGTTCCAATGCAACTCGTGTGGGATGGCACTCAGTAGAGTATACACTGCACTGGGCCTCGGCAAATGCTTTGCAGCTGTCAATGTGCCAGCTCCACAAGACAAGTCAGATTTTTTAAGCCACAGTCAAGTTTTTTTTCTTCTTTTTTTCCCATGCCTCATTAATAACCTATTTCACATCAGAAGATGCACACTTCTGTGACCGTGCCTCAAATCAGATGCGCTCGTTCATATTCCGGGCACTCTTTAGGAGGCAACGCTGCTCAGAAAATCGGCCCCGTGCAGCAGAGAGCCCACTGCACTGCCCTGAGCTTCGGACGAATCACAAGTGCATTTATGTCTTCGGTGTTCGACTGTGTCAATAATGTAGGAACAGTTTCTTCTCACGTCTGCTGATGGTGTGTGTGTTTGTGTGTGTGTGTGTGTGCACGTGTGTGTGTTTCATCACAAACACACAGAGCTGTAGCAACTACATGGACAAAAGAAGATTTAAAAAAAAGGATCCACTACTTTAAACATTCACAAGTTGAGACGGCATCACTCTCCACTGTGGTACTTTCTATAAATGAAGTAGATGTGTGGCTGAACAACTCATCATATTTTATATATTTGTACTTTCATGTGTATAAAATATTTGAAGTGTTTGAATTTTTTACTGGATAAACAGTTAAACTCTAAACGAACCGTTCAACAGGAAAACACGAATTGTGACCTAACTGTTGTACTTTTTTACAACAGCATTTGAAACTCACCGTCTATAATGAACTATTTCTAATACTTTTAATATGTTTATGTGACACATACTACATATTTTTTTACAATAATTAATAGAAAAAATATTAAAGATAGGACACAATACAAATTCAGTATGACACAAAAGAAAACCGTCTGGTTCTCCTTCTGTTCTCAGCGTAGCTTGAAGGACTTCAGTCCCAAAGATGACGGACTGCCTCATGTGAGCTTTCATGGCTCTGAAAATGTAGTGAGACCAGACAGAGCCACACTGCTCAAAGTGATCAATAGAAATATAAAATTAGTTCTGACAGCGTGAGAATGTTCTGATTGAAATTTTGCTCAAAATATCATGGTTCTCAGCGTTTTTGATCAGACGAGCGGTTTTGAAATCAGTCAACAGTTATGAAGGATCACAAAGATCTGTGGGGGGTTTACTCAGGGGGACGTAGACAACCGTGTGTTAAAGAAAAACAGCCAGTGGACGTAATCTATTACTGAGGGAATACGAAATTGAAATTGTCATTAAAACTGTTTTCTAAAGAAATATTTTTTAAATCTTAAAGCACATTTTATTATGCTCCTAAAATATTGTTTGGATTCCTGTGTATTAATTTGATTCATGTCTTTGTATTGTTTTGATATTGTATAGGAGACATAATGTGACCACAAGGTTACTGACCAAAAAATACTATTGATCATAAAAACCTATAACGTGGAAAAAAAAATATGGGTTTAAGTCAGGGGCATGAGGGATCAGAGAAGCAGAATGGTTGTCTTTTTCCTTTTCCTCAGGAGGTTGTTTTTTAAAAACTTTTAATTAAATGTTTCCCATCCGAGATTTAATATTTTAGTTATTTTATTTGCTTCTTAAAATTGGTGAGGGTCCAAAAGACCAAAAAATGCTGGGGAGAGTTGGGTTATACCCTTTGGTTAAACTTTGTGATGGTCTGCCCGCCCGGATGGGTTTCCCCTGCTCCCAAGGACCCTCGCCTCCCTTGTGTTCTCCTTACGCCTTCGCAGTTTGTCTATGCATGCTGCTGCAGTACTCCTCACTGCATCTGTGAATAATATTTCCTTGTGCTTCACTTATTCATAAGTTGCACCGGCTCGTCATCGCCCTCCTTATATTCAATAGAGAAGCTTCATCCTTCAATCTGTTTTTTTTCTCCGCATTTGGATAAAGAAAAACAACAACAGCTGGTAAGTCGTGATTTGTCTGAAAGCTCACGAGAGTTCACGAGTTGTGGCCTGTCTGCTCACAGTTCAGAAATGGTCGTAGCAGTTCTTTTTTTGTGCTTGTTGTCGATGAATGGAAAAGTACATTTATTGTAGTTGAAGGTCTGCGGAAGGCTTTTCCGAGGATAATGTTGACGTACGCCACAGTCTCATCTTCTCCCTCTGTCATTACGTGACGTGCCCGCTAGCCGGTCGAATTAGCCGCGGCTTCCAGACGACGACGGCCGCGTAGGACGTCTCCGTTGCCCGTGGCAGCGGCGTCCTCTCGACTCTACCACTCGAACGGCGAGCACACTGTGTATTCAACTTCACGTGTCGCAACCACGCGCTCACGAGTTCCAGTCGAAGGTGACGCGCCTCCTTGACACTGAGTGACAGCATGTCGTTCACAAATCCACCGGCTACGGTTACGTTTTGTGACAGCCGGGGACAAGCTCCTCATATGCAAGATAATAATAGTGATTCACCCAATAAGTTCAGGGAATAGCAAATAGCCAGATACATATTCGGCAACGCTTCATGTTGGTCCCGGGGGGGCTTATGAAAAATGTATATCAACTCTGGGCCTGCATTACCAGACACAAATATTCCATTACATCTCCATTCTGGCCACATACAATGAAATGTGGATGATGGGTATCACTTCATTGAGTCCCACTTGAGGTATGCTGATTTCATTTTTTATCAATAATGGATCATAAATTACTCAGCACAGACGGTATGGTAGGGAAATTGCATTAGTGATAACGCACTTCAGGACACGGCGAATCTGCCACGGTGTTTGTGCACATTACGGCGTAATTCATTCATTCGCTGTTACTCCTGAGGGTATATCTAAGCGACGCCCGCGGAAAACCTCCTACTCTGAGTGGCTGCGTGCGGACGGGATGCTCCTCAGTGTGTCTCTCTGCTGTTAAGACACATCTGGCATGATTGGTGGGTGTGTTGGGGGTGGAGATGCGGGCTCGAGGGGGAACATGTCAAGACATTATCCCCCGAGGTCCCTTCACAGCGCTCATTAGCAGGTACATCAACCTGTACCTTTGACTGCAGTGTTGTGCTGTTTAAACAGACATTCACGTCCACTGCCTCTGAGTCTGTGACTCATCCGTGTGTGTCACAGATCTGGACACCCCTCTTCAGATGCACCTCGCCGATTCCTCCACTGCATGATGAACTGGTGACCACCCTGGAGTCTCAACGGGTGCAGGAAATACAGGAACTAACAACCAGTCAAAGGGCGAGACGGAGCAGCACGATGACCTTCTTGTTCCCCCATTAAATCCCCACAGATCTTAGACAGAAGTAGAAGTGCAAGAGGGCTGTTTGTTGACTGGCGATAAGGTCAGTGGGAACTCTTCTCCGGAGGTTACAGTGTGCACGTTGCACCGCGCTCAGGCGGGGAGAGCATCGTGCTGCTGCTGCATGTGCCCTCCATGTTGCTGCTGCATCCCCAGCGGTCGGATTGGTTTAAACATCTCAACCTGGCCTGCACTTGACAGTGAATGCATCAGCCAGTTGCACCAGCGATGTGCTTATGCAAAGACATAGAGTCCAATGTGACGTTTCACACATGTCAGTGCCTTTTTGATGAAGGCCACGAGGTCCTATCCATCTACTGTATCTCCAAGCACCACTGCGCCTTCCACCATGCAGCGTCATTTTTCATAAACAGCTCTAAATGTCGTCAGTTTACTTTCCTCCTGCAAATGCACGCAAGGGTCCCGAGCATCTTCCCTTTTCACACCAGGTCAGCCACGGTGCGAAGAAGCCACCGGAAAAAATAAAAAATAAATAAATGAATTCACTCTGACTGTTGAGTCAGTGTGTGTGTGTGTGTGTGTGTGTGTGTGTGTGTGTGCGCGCAACAGAAGAGGACGAGACTTCGCCTGCACCTCAGTCTGCTCCGCATCTTCCCACCGGACCGCAGTGGAGACAGCGCGCGCAGACTGGACGGGACTGTACACACACACACACACACACACACACACGAGGTGTGAAGGAGGTTCTGGACAGACTGTGGTTTGGAGGAGCACAGCACGCAGCGAATTCACTGCCTCTCTCTCTCTCTCTCTCTCTCTCTCTCTCTCTCCCCCCCCGCCACTGCGCTCTTCCCCTCACTGGTAAGTGGGATGCAGGATACGCAGCATCACCGGTGTCGTTAGAATCAGCCTCACTGACAGACCTTCCAGTCAGTCCGGTGGGCCGATCAGATTCTAGGGCTATTGCGAGAGAAGATTAATACGAAAGACAAAACTCTCTGCCCGGTGCGAAAGGGACTCCTGAGGAGGGAGTTTCTCTTTCCAACAATTTGGGATGTGGATGTTTTTTTCTGTTTCCCGGGCGTGCTGATGCCCCGTGAAGCAGGGATGCGACCGGAGTGCCGTTGATCCCGCCGGTTTACGCAGTGTATCTGCCCGTCCGTCTGACCCGGGAGTGTCCGGTGGTGGAGGCGAGGCGCGAACCAAGACCCAGAGAACTACACGTTACATTTACCATTACGCATTTCCGGCAAGTCGACTTATCCACATCTGGACACTTGTGCCAAACTAAGAGAGAATTCATTTTGGTACCGGCACAAGAAGCAGCACAGGGAAAAAAACAAAACAGGTAAGGCAATTGTATTCTTTTCAAAGTCAAAACCGTGCAGTGGATTAAACGAGCGTGCGTAAAAGGCTTTAACGACCAGACGAGCTGCTCCCACGACCTCCTTTGCAACACTACTGTTTCTTTGCGTAAGCAGAAGTTAAGACGATGGACACCTGCGTGAAATGATGTTTTAACCTGTCTGCATCTCCATCCAAACATCAAGAAGTCGGGGGGGGGGGGGTTGGGCACATCTGCGGTGGTAAACTCTCGCCGGAGCCTAATTGTTGCACGCTGGTCTGGAGGGGGACACTGGCCCTTGTGCAGTAACACGACTCCGGGCCCCAGTGAGGGCGCACAGATCGGCGATTGATAAAGAGGCAGAGGCCGAGGAGGTTCCAGTCGTGACGGACGACAGGGGGGCACACGGAGATAAAGTGTTCACTTCAAGGGCAGTGATACAGATCAGGCGTAACTTCATTATGGTGGTGATCGATCGCCGTCGTGGATTCAGTGTTGATGTAAAACTCCCCGCAGATCCTGCAGTTTGGACTTTCACCGGTTAGATTTCCCATATTTAAGGGGAATACAGAAGGGATGCTCTAATGATTGGAGACCTGCGAGTGAGAGAGTGGTTGGTGGAAACACGTGAGCACATTTCTGGCGCCACCTTGTGGTTCAATCTGGTACCTGCCTTGGCTCCGGTCGCGGCATCCACAGGTTTTTTTGGGGGGGGCTGTTGTTGTTTATGGCGTGATGCGCCAAACCTCACATAATGAGTGTGATGTGCAGTGGTATTGTGTGCTAGGATGCTGGCCCGAGGCAGGGAATTTTCACAACGACAAATAAAAACAGCAGCTTGTGCTTCTAGAATGCACCTGCACACAAATGAACATCTGAAACCGACCACAGATTAATACCAAATAAGACTGAAAGAGGAGTTCCTTGTGTTCCATAGATGAGTGTCTTGTTTATATGTGAATTTGGTTTCCTCTGCACCCCTGGTTATTGTTTTTATTATCCACCATGGAATGGCGGAGGATTTTCTTTATCTCTTGTAAAAAAAAAAAACTGCTTATACTTTATTTCCCGTTTTTTCCTCAGCACACCAGCAACTGAGAAGTTTACTGGCAGCTGCATGACCACCTGTCAGGGTTTCACAGGTGCCAGCCAAAGCTCACATATTATCTGCAAGCTCAAGTGCTGTGTGTTGATCCCAAAATGAATAAATGCTGCATTCATAAACACAAACTGCTTGGCCGGCTCCGTCTTGTTATTAGGCAAATATTCCCTTCACAGAATCAATTTCATGTTCATAAGTTTATCCGCAGCGTGGCAGTTCAAGTTCACGCAGTATATGATGCCAAGCGCCACAGCTGATGCCTCAGAGGGACACTTGAAGTTTGTCAGCTCACTAATGGGGAATGGTGATAATGTTTAATTATGATGATTAATATAATGATTAATTATTGGGATAATGGCATCAAGAATAATTTACACTCATTAGACCATTGTTGACACTAACTACATGTTTGTGCTGCCAGTTATGCAAAGCTATTGAAACTGCTTTTGTGAGATAACAACTACCCAAAGTCCATCCACTGATGAGGTTGAAAACTACTGAAAATTATAGCAAACTGACCTTAGGTTAATTTAGACTGATCAAACTACTACAACAGAGATGCAGAATGAATCTTTACTCTGAACATGTGAGAGTCCAGTTTTCATTTACTGCCAATAATAAAGAATCACCTATTTTAGGCCAGTGTGTTTTTTTAGTGTGATTGTTGTTTTTCCGAGGGCCAGTGAACACATCATAAAAGTACGTTTTTTTTCCCCCGTTACCCTGAGTTCAGGTGAAAAACGTCAAAAGCCAACCGACATTAAAACTCGAAGCAGGAGGTGAAAACAACGGATGAAAGCCGGTCAAGTTGAATTTAGGTAAGCTGTGCTACCTTTAACCAAGTTTCCTGACGGTGGTGAAGAATAATCCATTGGATTGACTTAGTTTGTGGATTAATGTCTGTACCTGTCTGTGGTGCCGGTTTGTTTGTTTGTTTATGTGTTGCTAGTTCACTTGTCCCCTCGAAGCTCGAAGGTTCCGCTTCCGGTCCACCGTTTATTTAGTAGCCTCGAACAGTCGCTCTGTTTTATACATTGATGAATAAATCAACCAAAACCATATAAAACAAAAGAAAAAATCATTGGAAAACAACATGTTATTGTTTGGCAATGTCGCCAGCCGGTTAGTTTAGCTAACTTAGCCACGATCTAGTCGGAGATAACATTACTTTGAAACAATTGTCACGCTAGCTTTGTTTTTCAGAGGTTAGCAACAAAAGAGGGAAACAGAAAAACATTTTAGCTAGCTTAATTAAGTGAATAAACTACATTATTATCAATCAAATTGATGTATAATGCAACAAGCCGCTTCATGTTCATGCATTACATCATACATTACATGTTTTCATGCATATACATTATTCTAAGTGACATGTTTTCTAATATAATAATTCTAAAATGTAGTTCTGTAGTTCTGCTGCCAAAAGGCATTTTATCAATGAGGTTAAAACGTTGACATTAAAAATAACACCATGTACAACACCATGCTTTCTATCAAAAGCCCTTTGATGCAAACGTAAGATTTGTAATTTGAGCTGTGAAATTGACTTTCTGCAGACAGGTGGTGCCTTCAGTTATCTTGACATGCGTTCCCCTTGATGTTACTTTTAAACAAATCATTCACCCATGACGGATTTTTGAAAAAGTTTAATTGGCTTTTGCAGTAAAAGAGAGCAAGGAAGGAGCATCGGTTCAGGCCAGCTTGACCCACCTTGGCATCAAGACGCCACAGATGGGGATCGTCCAAGTTCCAGACCAGCAGTGTTGACAGGAGTGGTCCACGGGTAAAGTCTGATGACGTTCATGCCATGGGGATTCCACTTTTGGATGATCATAAAAATATCAGGTTTCTATTTTTAGTGGCACTAGTACTAAAGCTTTATGGCTTTGTTCTTGCGCTGCACTCGGTGCACGGGCAAATTCTGGTAGATCACCCGATTTCACTCGGTGAAAATTCTATTTCTGTGTCCTCCTGCGCTTGTTTGTGAATTTCATGGCTGAGTTTCATGGCTGAGTTTCTGAGATGTGCGGAGGTCCGCTACTGGCTTCACTCGCCGGCTGCTGTTTAGTTGCGTGCGTGCTCCTCAGTTCAGTCGTTCACAACGCGCTTCGTTATGAAACGGTTCCACTGTTTTAACCGAGCTTAATGGGGCAGTGACAGCTGGGGTACCTGGAGCAGTGGTTGGCAGTTAGCTTCAACAAAGGGCCAGTTTTTCAGCACATTTGGTGCCAATGCTGTTTTATTGTTGCAGCAGGGATAAAGACCTTAATTTTGTTATTTGTTTGAATATTATCATTTGTAAGTATTCAGCTTGTGTAGCCTCTGTAATGCAAATACAAAGGTTAGATTTTGCCCACAGGCTGCAATGTGCCAACTTTTAGACAAGAGTACCTACATGACTGGAACTTGATCAAGTTTTATAAACTCTACGCTTTATTACTTTATGCTGCTATATGTCATACTCAGTATCGACCGCAAATACTGACATTTTAAATTGACTCTGGAAATCTCTAATTTAAGATTTATCATAATGGTATTTCAAGTGCGATCTACATATACTGTTTATTAAATTTTACATGATTACTAGCAAAACAATAGAGCCACTTAAAAGGAAAGGCGCACACCTAATTTACAAGAACCTGCTATTTATTCCGGGGTTCATTGTTATGTTACAGAGAAACACATCCAGATGTCTGGGCAATTGTTCATTTCTGTGAGACATTGCAATATATCGGAGGGGTGAAAGGTCAGAAAGATGGAACAAATTTGCCATTGGTTGAGAGGTATTTAAGTCTCATAGCAATTTATTTGTCAGTGTGTGTTGTCTCTTTGTGTGTTTCCATCTCTCCAGCATTTCACACCCTGGTCAGTCGGAGTCAGTATGACAATATGTACAGTGATCGAATTCCATGACACTGCTGTCCTTAGTAGGCACATTTAACTGCCTGATTCAGTAAGCAATGCAAATTTTCTAATTCAGTGAAACATCCCTTTTAAACCTGACTTTGTTAAATATATTTCAATTGCACAAAACTATGAAATCATTTCAATCAGGTACACTGATCTAATTACGGCACTTTGGCAAAGTTAGTTTGATGCATGCTGAACAAGCTTTGACAAGTGTGAGCTCCATAAAACATAAGCATATGTTAAAGAAAATGAGCTAACAGTACGTGGCTTGTGCATACAGATTACCCAAAAATAAGAAGACAAGGTCAGTAGCTTGAGCTGTTCTGTAGTAAGTCTCGGCCTCAGAATACAGATTTTTGTTCCCCGTGTTTGATCCTGGGTTTCTCTGCAAACCAAATCAACTCGGTATATGTTCAATTATTTTGTATTACCGTAACAGCACTGGTTTCATTTTAGCATGTAAATGAAGTGGAAGTTTGCTTTGCATTTTATTTTTCGTTGACAGGATTACCAAACGTAAGCTCGATATTATTTTCTTTCATTACAGGCGTTTTTCATGGTGACATATGATACCATACCGTTCTCAGGGTTTGTGTGACATTGCTTTCTCAGGTCTTGGCTGATTGTGTTGAAGGTTAATTATCATCACCTCCTCTTCGCCTCACAGTGAGGGACAGGGTGACGGTCACTTGTCCTTAACAAAGTCTCTTTTCCCGAGAGCAGGGGAGAGCAGTGCTGTCACGCTCTGCATCCGTCCTTCTTCATTTAGCCAGCCGTCACTGCAGCATTCTGACACACGTGATTGAATTCAGCAGGCGAACGCTTTTGCATATGGCCTCCATATTTTACATATGTAGCATATTTATTGTGCTAATATAGCCAGAGGAGATCATTGCTCAAGCTCATGATAAACATAGCATCCTCATGGCGCTCAGGTATATCCATTTTCCCCTTGCGTGATTTCCACTCACATTACTGGAGATTTTTCAAGGTTGAGTGTCGAGGGCAAATCCTTGGAGGGCTGCAGTAAAGTTTTGGCTGTTTTAGCTTCAGATGTTTACTGAGGCGGGGGAAAAATCACTCAAGTTACAATTTTTTTAACCTATTGGTACTTAATCTTTCTATTTTCCCCCTATTTTCTCACCCATCCTTCCCCTTTAATGACTTCATCCCAGACTGAATTGCCATTTCGTTTCACCTGATCATTCAGTCAGACATTGCAGCGATTCTGAGGTCTGGAACCAGATTAACTTTGTCCTGCAATACATATTTCAAGTATAATTTTTTTTCTGCAATACTCTTTATGTTATGAAGCCTTGTTTTGTTTTTTGTCTGTGTTTCATGAGGGCAGCCCAGTGTTGTAGTGGTCAGCCCTGTCGCCTCATAGTAAGAAGGTTCTGGGTTCAGGTTCTCCCTGATTCTGTGTGGGTTCTCTCCGGGTACTCCAGCTCCCTCCCACCCAAGACATGCAGTTAGGGGATAGGTGGGTGGAGAATTTAAATTGACCATGGGTGTGAATGTATGGTGATTGGTTGTTTGTCTCTGTATGTTGGCCCTGCGATATGCTGGAGACCTGTCCAGGGTGCACCCCGCCTCTCGCCAAATATCAGCTGTGATTGACTACAGCCCCCCACGAATCTTAATAGATGGATGGATGTGTCGACTCAATAAGTAAATCTTGCGTCCAAAGCTGACCTGAATGTTCAGTTCCATAGTTGATGTAGATTTCTCTGTTATTCCAGAAGCCTTTCAAACTTTGTTTAAAGGCTTACATTACTTTGTAACAGATATATGTTGTAGCTTGCCCACCTGTGGTTCAAGACCGTTGCCAGAAACGTTAGCACTGGCATTAGGTCTGCACAACAAGCTTTCCAACCTTGTTACTTGTTTTTAAATCCAACTTCAGACCTTCAAATTTGCTTTCCACTGTGGAACATATTGTTAGAGATGTTATTTCTCTCCGCCTCTGGTATTTTGTGTGCACAATATTTTGACTGAGATGAATGAGTCGGTATTACTTCGTCACTCAAGCTCACATAGGTCAGCATCAAAATATTTACCACAAAACAAAATATAAAAAGTAGAAATTCGTTCAAGTTCACGCTGACTGATTCACTTTCAGTCAAACTGATTCACATTCAGTCAAAAGTAAATCAACTTTGCTGGAGCAGTAACAATGGTAGCTGTGTATGTTTTTCGGAATAAAGCACTGAGAAAAATATTGCTGCCAAGATTCTGTAGAAAAGTCCAATTCGTAGGTAATTTTATAGGGATGAAAGTTAGGTCATACTGGGTTAAGTTTCTGCAAGCATGGGCTGCAGTATTTTGCTGTATTCAGTGGACTTTCAAACTGACGAAGCGGGACAGGGCGATGGAGCTTTCAATTATCTGTCTCTCAACATGTGGTCAACTGCTGTGTAGGGAAATTTTATCGTGAAACAAATTACCATGGTAGATGACATAAAAAGTTGATTTCACATCCATGACCCCTTTTTTATTGTTATTATTATTCCTAAATGGTGTTGCATAGGACTGCTTGGACATCGAAATAATACCGATTGTGTTGGTTTCTGTGCTGCTGGTAATGATGTCGTCCCCACTTCTTTTACCTGTCGTTGGATAAGGCTTCTATGTACACATTTTCCAAAAATTAAAAAAAAACTCAGTGGGCACTTCTTGGTACACCTTCAAATGTTACACAATACAACGCAACACAGTTGTGTTCAACGTTTACTAAAACAATACTGTTCTGTTTGGATTGACACGGTCAGGTACTTTAAAGGTGGTTTGGGCAATATTCTGTTTAAAACTTTCAAAATATTTGCTAAAATTATCAACAGAATGAGAAGAAATAACAGTTTTGATGTGGTTTTAAAGACTTCCATGTATTGTGTTGCTTTGTCCCTCAAGAGGTGAGAGTGAGTCATTGTAGCTTCCAGTCTCCCGTCATTCCGAAAAGAAGTAGCCGTGTTCGGCTGCAAAGATAAGTGATGTTTGAAATAGAAGGTGAGATATGTAGCAGAATTATGTGATTGTATAAGAGGCCCTTGAAGCAAACAACATTTTAAGCACACATTTATTAAAAAAGTTCAGAGTGAATAGTCATCAATAATTAGCCAGTCTGTCTGTTGGTCTGTTTGTCTGCATCCATCCAACAGAAAGATCTGTAGAATTGCAGACCTGAGAGTAAATAAACCCAACAAGTTCACTCGCAAGAGGAAAAAGTTAAAGAAGTGCAAAGCGTTTTCTGCTTCTATGTTGAGTACGTGCCAGGCTGAGCAAACATGATATTACATCTGCAAGGGCCATTTGCAATGTGCTGACAGGAAAAGTGAAGTGAGATTCATGGTCTCATTGCATTCTTGATCAATTGATGGATTGGACGTGGGAGCACAAGTCCCCAAAGTTGTGAAGGTTAACCAGCTACTGCACATCCATCCTTTAGCCTCTGAAGCATGTACACAGGAACTAGTGACAATGAAGGCAAAAAAACATGTCATTTACCCAGATGCTGTTGTACTTTAGGGGGAATTTGACAACGTAAGAGTGCACAGATGACAAATCCTTTTTCAGATACACTTTGGCAGTGTTCAAAACGTTACAGAAGGAAAAAGGGTGACTACAGGGGTTCTAAAATCACAGATCACTGGAGATAAGAGGTGAACAGCCTGCACAGTTGTGGATTTCGCGGAGGTTGTCACATAACATCGGCCCAGCAGCAAGCGCAGCACAGAGCAGTACCAGGTCATGGCCTGGTCGCCGAGAATCACTGACCTCCGATATGTATGTGATTCCTCTAAGGCTTATTCCTTTCCTCATTTTTCTTATGACAGTGCGTCTGTGTATGTGTGTACAGTGTGCCTTTGGGAGCGGTTCATTTGACTGTCTTAAGATGATCCATACCCACTGCACTACACACCAACTGTTTAGACAGTGATAAACGAGAAGGAGAATATGTGCATGGCAGGCTGCCATTGATAGAGCACCTGCTGGGATTCTGACCTGCCTGTGGTCAAGAGAAAAAGAAAAAACCTAGATGGACACACCAGATATATGAACAGCCAAGAGGTGCCACAGAATCTCAGTCTCTGTTGGTATGAAGATACTTATAGGTATAATATGTAAGTAGCAAGCTGACTTAACTTCATTGTAGTGACATTAGTTGTTAAAAGTCAAAATTTAAGATGCAGAAGAGAAGTCATCAAGTTTGAAGAGCCAAGATTTTAATTGGGATGTAGGTCTCAGTATCTTCAGAAGTTATATTTTGACCAGTGACTTAATTAATCAACTGTTGGCAGGACATTCAGACAGTTGTAGCTGTAGCTGCATCTAAAAATGTCATTTTCATCAGTTTGCCAAACTACAGATTGAAAAACTCGGCTGTCTGCTTAATGTGCTCTCTGCATGTCTGTCAGCATGAGTTATGCTGAATCAAACATTATTTTGACAAGAGAGAAGCACCACAGAGTGCACTATTAAATCAATATTTTATTAAACGTCCACTCAGTTGTTCAACCTTTCTATAGAAAACTCCCCAACTTTGTCATAGAAAGGGGACCAACAATATGAACTTGGAGCTTATATAGAAAATAATTGTATTATATGTACACACACACACACACACACACACACACACACACACACACACACACACACACACACACACACACACACACACAAAGTATATATTAGTGAGTGCATTAAGGTACAATATAAAGTATGTTTATTAATAAACAGACATATTTTTAATGAAGGACAAGAACCTAAGTTTTCATGCAGTGTCTCCTCAGTAACAGTGCATGAAAGCCCCCCCATTTACCACCTAGTGACATGCAATGTGCAAATTAGAGGGCATGTTGATGTTCTCTTGGAACGTAAATGAAAACTTCTGAAATTTGAAACAGACAATTGGAAGCCATTAATTCACGCAGTTTTGCAAAGCCCGTCAGGTGACTGCGAGTCAGGGTGGATTTTAAAGATGGCCTATTCAATGGACTCTGAAATGGCCTGAGTCTCAGTCTCACACATAAGCAAGGGAGAGATGACATAGATAAATGGTCTCCTTGCTGTAGCCTCACCTTCATTATTATGCTACAAGGGAGGTTAGATTTCCCCCACTGCAAATCAATAGCACATTAAAGTTATAAACTAATAATGGATAAGCAAATGGACTGGACAGAGCTTGCTCATTTTTGTCTGGTAATCATCCATGATTAACCTAATTTCACAGATGGTTTGAAGTGCTAGCAGTTTGTTTTTAAGGTGAATACAGTGCAGTATCATTTGCTTGATGGAGCTCTGGTCTTTTTCTTTGTGGTCATGACACGGCCTCTTGAAAAATCTGTGTTTTGACCACTCTTTGTAATGTCTGAGGGAAGTGTAATTCAGTTAGAACAGGGATGAACTTTCCAAAGCTTTTATCCTGCACCATCCAGGCAACCTATTCTGTTGCCATAGCAGCCAGTCCCTCCTTATGACTTTGTGTCATTCTGGTGATTATAGCCATTAAATGCAGGGTAATGCATGCATCCATCAGGAACATGAACACAGCGCATTTAGGCCCTGCCAAGCTGTCAGACGGTGGCTATTGTTTTGCTGGACTAGAGATAGTGCCAAAAGGGTTGAAATATTTTGACATGATGTCCAAAAACAAGTGACCACCATGTGATTTAAAGATGTATCCACTGGAAATGTTCTCATTCAATTATGTTCCCTCTCTCTTTTAAAACATTATCTTGCTTCAGGCTGCATTATGCCGGGCAGGATTTTAGTGTACAGCCATGAATTTAATCAGTTGGTGATAGACAGCCGAAGTTTTTACTATGTCATTTCCAGTGGCTGCAAGATAAACTAAACAAAAGCAACAGCAGCAGCAGCAGCAGGAGTACAGGCTGTGTATGGTCAGCCACTGTGAAATCAGACATTTATAAGAACCTGCAGCAAGTCTGAGCATTCAGAGATTTCTATTCCCGATGTAACAGCCACAAACAACGAGGAAGTGCAAAAATACAAGATAAGACAGTTTTAACAAGTTTTGGGACATGCCCGGTTACCAGAAAGTAATTCAATCTACTGATCTTTCAGGTCCAGTTGCCAAAAAGTATTAAGATTTGATAAAAACTGAATTCAGAAAAACATGAATATATGCAAATGCTTCCACACAGGACACTAGCTATAACTAAACAGTATGATGATGATGTAAATGATTATTGCTATGCCCTTGGCGATCACCGAATCTCAACCCAATCGAGCACCTGATGGAGATTTGAGACTAATGCGTTAGACAACACTCCCACAACATCATCATTTAAACAGCAAAAGAGGGAGTATTATTTTTTACAATTGGTTTTCATCCCTCTAGTTGAGTTGGTGAGACTAAAAAAACTAGACCAAGAAGAACTGACTCCAGTGAGGGCCCAAGGACTTACCAATCACTTTCTTTAATTGGTCACCGTTGTGTGATAACTGCGGTCTGATAACAAAGTCACTTTACAGCTAAATTATATATTCATGTAATATGGTCGGATACATTCACCCAAATGTTTACATGGTCATGATTCTTTACTCATGAATATTATTCAGTCAAAACTCCGGCGTCCAACTAATTTTCGTCCCTGTCTGTCTGACTTCTTTTTCTACTGGTGAATGCAGGGAATGAACATTGTTTGAATTGATCGTGGTACATGACTCCTAAAACTCCCACCTCGTGAAGCAGCCCTCCGTGCCTTCCTAATTTCCCCATGCTGGCCTGTATGCCAGCCAACTCGACTGGCAGCCTTACACTACACTTTGATTTGTGAATGTGAATTTTATCAAACATCAATATGCTCTTTTGAATCAAATCCAAATGGGCCTGTTATAGTGCTGCAGGCTAGGAATGAGATCGCTGCTCAATATTTTCCTATTTCCTCGGACTGCTAGACCACCTCTTATTCCCTCTCTAGTTCTTTAAGATGAAAATTAGAACTCTGCTGGCTTTAACTTGGCCACAACGAGACAATCTGTGTGTAGTAGACTATATTTCTATGGATTGTGCTTTTGTAAGTGTAGCCCTGATGCCTTAGACCAGAACATCCTCTTTTTCTTCTCTTGGAAGCAATTCACAGTAGAGTAGGATGCTTCATGCTGACTGAGGGAGACTTGTGTTGCACAATAAATTCCTCAGTCCCCAGACTGTACTCCATAGTGGAAAAAATTGCACTCATTTCTCATGTAGGTTTTAAAAACTGCTGTGATTTGTCTTGGTGACAAAGGGCGTTTTAGGATGTTGGAGCTGGAGCCCGACCGATATATCGGTTGGCCGATGATCTATATATCAGCCCATATATCGGTATCAGAAATGTTTTACTCCCTAATATAGGTCAAGCTCTTGTTGGAGCATGCTCCTTCTTTACCATGCTCCCCTTTCTGTGCCTTTTCTTCACTCCGATTATCCATTTCCACCCATTGTTTTCTCAGGGGCCTTGTCACTGCTTGTAGCCCCACTAGTCTCTCAGGAATAACACTGGGGTTGCCTCTGTGTTGCGGTGTTCATACACAAAATTTGAACCACTGATCCCACCGTCTGTTAATTTTTGTGCATCAGTGGTAGCGCCCTCGTTTCATCAAATGGAAAACTCTAATTTGTAGAATATCTGTTATCCATACTTGGTCCGACACTGCATTTATGAACTGAAAATGAAAGTGTCTGGTTCGTGCAGCAGCAGAGTAGAGTTGTATTACAGAGTAATGCAGCAGGGATGATGAGGATTTGGTGTAAAAGGACAGTAGAAAATGTTAGGGATGTTTTGAAGGTCCACCGGCTCACCGACAGATGGGTCAGTGTGTTCGAAAGAGTGAGAAAGTGAGCGAGCGACAGCGGTGCTGAACGCTGCGCACAACTCTACAATGAATCAACTGCACAAAACACTAAATCTAGGTACTTAATGGGAAATACTGTGCACGACAAGTGAGGCTGCCCGCAGTGACATCTAATGTTAGAGATCTCAGTGAGCGTTCTTCAGATAGTGAGCCTACACCTCTTGAAAAAATGTCCAGAGTAATCGTTTACGCCTGTGTTTTCACAAGCTTATCACCTGCTGGGAAAATTTCCACACCATGGCATCCCTAAGTAACACAAGCACTACGCTTTCCAAGTCCCTGGCCCTAGATTTATTAGTTTGCATGGCAGACTCCACTGCACTGCTTCGTCTACAAACACTTTTCCCTGCTTCCTCTACTCTGCCCAATCCGTCTCTTTTTATGGAGATTTGACTTCCAGTGGTTTGCCCCTGAGGACTAGAGATCAGTTGCCACTGACTCTTCCTTTCTCCATGTCATGCCTCAGTCTTGTAGAGCAGAAGAACTCTCTCTCACCACAGTCCTCATTGGCATATACTTGTTGTTCTGTTAGACCCCACTAGTAGACCCTTTACTGTACGGCTAATGCTATGTGGATTTCCAGTCACTATAATTGGCTAGTGGGGGTCGTGAGTCAGTGCACATCTACAGCTCACAGCTTGATTGACATGCGGCAGCAGGGACTAGTCATATCCCAGGTGCAGAGGCACTATGTCCTGGACACTTTTTAATCATGTCCTCCAGGCTGGCGCCGATAAGAGATGTAAGGGTGATTATGGTTCAAGGAGGACGTCCTTGTGCAGGGGCCTTGGGATTATGGCTCTTCACTGTGTTCTGACTGGGGGAACGAGTACATCAGTATTCAGATGGTAGCCTCCTCAGGGGTTACAGAGTTACCGGAGAGATCTGCAACAGAGAGGGGAGACTCACTCTATCAGGGAACTCAAATCGAAGGCTGTTGGATTGTGTGTAATCTGTGAACTCAGTCCATTCTGATGAGCAAAGCCGATGACGGTATGGGTGTTATTAGCATTTTAGATATGATGAGCTCGGCTGACCTCAAAACTCTGCTCTCACTTCATTTAAAAAATATGAATTGCAAAGATATGAACCGAGGCAATGTTCCTGTGTAAAAGGTGTGAGGAGTCACTTTATGTCCTTCTCTGATAGTTTCGATCAGATTTCCAGGAAAAAATTGTATTAAACAGAGCAAGATCAAAAATAGCAGCACCATTTTTGCTAAAATATCCTGGCTAGAAAGGCAGAACAAGAGGTTGTTTGTCCTAATGTACAATATGACCAATCCCCAGCTTGAAAACATTTCACCCAAGTAGATAACCTTATTGGTCACAATAATTTAACCACTTCCTGTCATAGTGTTTACTTTTTGAAGCTCTGACAAAACAAGCTGGACTGGTGCATCCGCTCAGGTCACCTCATGTCTGCTGTAAGCAGTTGCTCTCACCTTAAACACAGCCAGCTAACCACAGACTAGCACAAATGTTCTGTGCTTTTTGGGTCAGCAAATAAATAGATTGTAGTCCGTATTTCTACTCAACATGAAGATACGGACAAAACAAGCCAGCCAAAAATTCTCATTCCACTGTGAATCAGATTAAACAGTCTGGTCATGTGCTTGGAATACAGAATAGGCTATGTCTTAGTAAAAAATACAAAACAAAACAAAACTGTCACTGGTCTTGCAAAGTTTTGCTTTGCTATGGCGTTGTCAGCCAGTGTCTGTTTTGCTTGAAGAACGGACGAGGCAGGGGTGAAGAATAAAGAGAAGGAGCAATCACTGATTCACGTGGCTGAAGAGCCAATAAATCAAGTGTGGGTCAGTAACACTTGGCTTAATGATGTCCAATGGCTGACTGGCCTGTTTATTTATAAGTGTAAGCTATTTTGCATCTGTTTGTCTATTCTAACTCCAGCCCGCTCCTAGATCTCTGAACCTGTCTTACTGTACAATGCCATGTGGGGGTATGGTTTCATTAAGGTCTATAATACATAAAACCAGGGGCTTAATTTAAACACCTTTTGGAAATATAGCAAAGCCCTGAAGGAACTCACACCTTCAGAAATCTATGAATACACTTCCATTCAATAGATTGGTTTAATCTGCTCTGTATTTGTTTAAACAGCTCTGTATTTCATACATGTCTTTCATGAGCACACATGGGAAGGAATAAAAAATTTACAGAACAACTTTCATAAAATACCTGCAAGTTAATGCTGATCACATTATGACTTGCAGCAGGAGTAGAATAGATAAAAAGTCTTGTTGTGTGACTCCTTTCATTTAGCCCACATTATGTCCACACATGCACACACACACACACACAAAAACACAGACGTACATACACACACACACACACACACACACACACACACACACACACACACACACACACACACTTTTTTTCCTCTGCTGCATGAGATCCTTCATCATTTCCGAGCATTTGCACTGTGCCGGTGGGCATGACCTATGTCGGGTGCTGGGGCGACTACATCAAGCTATAGGAGAACAATGGCAAATACACATAAATACATTATTTTTTTAAATCGCTCTTTAGAGAAGACAACTGATCTATTTAAATTGCTTTGCATTTAATGTGCTTTATATGAGCTGTAAAACAGCATGTCCTAATACTCACGTTAAGATAATCTTTATGTCCCACCACAGGAGCATTTGACGAATCAAAGCTGTATATCTTCAAACGAGAGCTCATCTGCTGCCAAAACCCAGGTTTAAACCAAGGACCTTTAGATCTTCAGTCTTATGCTCTCCTAACTGATGAACTATTTATTAACGCAACATAATAAACAACATGCTTTCAGGCACACCCCAAATGACAGGCACACAGAGAGAAAGAGTAACAAGACTGACGGGACTGGTAAAAACTTAATGGATTTTATGATGGTCCACTGGCCAACCGATGGTCCACCATCCCAACCATGCGGTGGATTACCAGGATTTGTCAGAAAAGAGAATGTGTGGCAGATTGGAGGCTGAAGGGCGTCTGTGACAGAGCAAGATGCTTGTGAATAAATGGTGTCAAGTGGCATTTTATCTGGTCTGTTGTGGGCTAAGAATATCTACAATGTCTAGTTTCACTAGACTAAGCAGGTTTCCTCAGATATTCTCTTCTCCCCATTACCATCTTAATTACTCTAATTAGTGGAGGTGAGAGAAAATAGTGTTGAAAGCTGACGAGTTAGTTGCAGACAATTATTGTGCTGTCCTTTCTGTACTGGCCTTATCTGCTTAAGGGCGGAGATTATGATCAGTGGACCAACGTAGTATGTGCTGTGGAGTCTGGTATCGATTAGAGGAGCAGCGGAAGAAAAGGAGGAGGCTGCAGACAGAGATTAGTGAATCCTGATGTTCGTTACTCATGGGATGTTTGCAGCTACTGCTGTTGTGTTTTCTATACCTCGTTATTGCTTTTTATACAGTCAGTGGAATGGATACGTTAAAGGTCACATGGCTGTTAGCCTGTCTCTCAGTGTCACAACCCATTCATCCACCTGTTTCGCCTCGGCAGGTTTTGTCAGAATTCTGACTGAAGGAAAATGCATTTTGCTTTTGTCTGATCTTAGTCACGCTGTTTTGTTGTCGCAAATTACCAGGGTTGGATTGAAGGCAAAATCCCTTACACTTTAATGTGAAAGCATATGTCACCAAGCCTCAGCTTGTTGTTGTTTTAAAAAAAATCTTATTTTGATTTAATGGAAGTCCCTGACACATGCATTACACATGCATACATACTTTCATTTGCTCTGTTTCCTTCTCACATCCCCAGGCTCCAACACAACCTCTTTTCCACACCACACTGGCAATTTTTCTAGTAGAAATACGGTTTATAAATACACAATCAGGACTTTCCACAAGGACATAGAGTAGCATGCAAGTGAGCATTTAACATACAATATTCCTGAGGGGGCTGGTTTGTCTCGTACAGTAGATTCATGACACTTTGCCTTGTTTGTGGCAAACAAACATAATCACAGACAAAAAAAACGTTATTTTTAGCTTCTCTATAATAATTAGCTATTAGCTTAACAGCATGCTGTGGTGTTGTGAAATATGATAGGAGAATGCAGACAAAACAAAAGGAATAAAAAGCATCAGAGGGGTGACTTAGGGCCTCTCTATAATAAACCATTTATTTATTTTTTTCATCTTAGACTGACCTTTGCACAACTGTCCCTGAATCGGTGATCCAATGACATTTGAATTTGAACGTAAGCTATCTTGTTTTGTATCAATTCTTCTGAAGGGATAAGGCTTCTATTTTTCATTCTTGGCTTTTCACCACAGTACGGAGGTTTATTAGCAATGCCACAATGATTCACGTTTGAGTGTGATTGCCAGTGGGCCTTCTGGGGCAGACAGTGTGTTGTTAAGAGGGCATCTGGCCAAGTTGTGCTAAAATAGGAAGCACACTTAATGAAGCAAGAGTGCAGTATGGGTCAGGTGCATTGGACAATTGCTCCCCAGAGACATAGACCTTTTACCCAACGACCTTTAGGATTTCCCTTTTAGGCTCACATATGCAAGCACTTGTTCACACACTAACACAATAATGTAACATGTTGTGCCCACATTAACGGGTTATTACTCTGGATGTTGATTTTGAATTATTCTTATCAACCAATAATCGATTGCCGATGAGATTAAAATGTAGTATTCAGAATGCATGTCTATGCCACACTGAAAAATACCAATACTGTCAAGACATCCATAAACTTTTACTGTCCTTGGCAGGCAGGCAGAACTCGTCATAACACCTGCCCTGTTACCTGACCTCAAAATGGAATGAAAAGAGTAGACAGCGACCGTGTCTACCGTTTTTTTATTTTTTATGTCGACATGCTGTGGGATTAGTCTGGCGCACAGTCTGTTAGCTGTGAGACCCGCTGTGGCGTATACCTGCTCAAGTGGTACCAGGGATGGTCCAAGTATGGAAGAAATAGTGTCCCGCCTCGGGAAGCATGTCTGAATATATTATATTTTTTAACAGTTTGAGTAATATAATTGGGCAAAAATCATATTATTGGTTAAACGGTTAATTATTAAAATCTGTACATATGATAATCATATTGAACATCTCAACAAAACGACTGATTTAAGTGATGATGAGGTTGTCTGTATGACGTATGGCTCTTTCATCAGGATAGCACCTCATTTGGCACAGGTATTGAGGCAAGTGTACATCCAGCGTATTCCTCTGCCTCCTTTTGCTGACTTCTCATTAGAGGCACGGTCCCTCCGCACTATGCAGTGATGATTATACTACAGGGATGGTTTGGTTTACTGTGATGGAAGGAGAAGGGAGAGAAGCTCCTGGCTGCCTTCTGCTCTCACCTTCAGCAGAGATATGACCATGGGGTTTAATTGTGGTGGCAGTGCAAGAAGGATCTAAAGCTCATTGAATCTTGGACAACATAGCAGCAGTTGTCAAATGCAGCTCTCTATGAGTTAAATATATTTAGCTTTAACAAGGCACGCCCAATTTTGGTACAATGAGAGGCGCATACCTGTGCAGTGAGAAAACACATTAACACATTTTTCCAAAACAAAATTCTGGCGTGTATTTAAAATTCATAATAGGTCATTTACAGTCATGTGCCTTGTGTTTTCTCCGATGCCAGATATTCCTTTTCTACATGGAGGAGTATGGCCCCCTGCATGTAACAGGCGACTGTTGACACACCTCAATGGGATCAGTGCTACTTTCAAAGACCCCCAGTAGTTCTAGCCAGAAGCTGCTACCTTTTTCACAGCCAGACCCTCTGTTCCAAAAATCGGGGAAGTACCCCGCAGCAAGATTCCTTTGCATTTCCTGGCCAGTGAACGACGTTGACCAGTGGAGAGCCAACTTTGATCTGCCAACCCCCTGTAGTGAGCTGCCAGCATCTATAACAATTCAACTCACCATCTATTTGTCATCGAGCAGTTACTTGATAAGCATCAGTTTCCCATTTATTGCCACAAAATCTATTATGACAAGTACCGTGGTTCTCCTGGAGATAAAAAAAAGGAAAATATCACAAGGTCGTATACAATATCTCATATGTATACAGCCCAACTAATACTGGATTTATCTGCTGGTGGTTTTAATGTTTTTTTTTTCTATACCAGTTTTATACCTGTCTTGTATATAATATACAGCAATGCAATATCTGCAGTAAGCTAGTATTGGCCATTATCTAGGCTAGGCTTATTCATCAGTGAGTTTCTACTGTACAGTATACTTGCACTATACTTATACTGTACCCCAGGCATCCTTTCATATGGAGCTGGCCTTGCTACATTTATCTGCTGAGGAATTTTCTGTCTCTTAGAGCTCAGGCTTGGAGTCTTAGTGTTTATGTATCATAGCTTTCTTCCCAGTGGTGTTTCTTGAAGCTGCTCTTTACTCTTTTACACTCCTGCAGGCTCCCAGCCAAGCACAACATGGTGCTTTTAATTAGCCAGAATTTCTGCATACAAAGATAATTGTGAATAATGCAGTTGCAGTACCCAAGGGTGAGCGAACACAGCATTTGGCTCATGGCTTGGTTTCTCCATGGGACATTTCAGGCCATTTTTTTCTAAATTGAAGGTTAAGTGTTATAAGAATGCCGCACAAAGGTGAGAGAAGGCAGCTTGATCATATTGACCCAATGATTCATCTTCCCTTTCCCGGATGTTTTGTGAATTGGGTTTGGGTGTAGTGTGGCTTTGTTCTAAGTGGTAGGACAAGGTGACCTGTGCTGTAGATCAAACTGCCGAACAACTGCTTGGGGACAGGGTCCTGTCCGCTTGACTGGACATCATTTTTCTCCATTTAGCCCCATCTCACACCTGTAATAGGGTGGTCGTCCACATGAATGCTCAAGGTTCCGCTGGGATTGAGCCGTGTTTTTGCTCATATTGCTCTGTCATTAACAACAGGACTCAGAAGATTTACACCACTTGTCTTATGGGTAGAAAAGAGGTTCAATTTCAGTTCAGTGTAGTTATTTCTGAAGGAATTGTTGCGTTTTGTGGGCAGATTTTAACTTGATGTTGGAATGCTTCTTGTTAAAAAATCTAAGCTCATATAATTTTTTTTCAGTCTTGGATACATGTTCAAATTTGATTGCAGTGCCTCAGCTGTGAACAGCATTATGACAATAGCCATCACTTGGTCTGGACTATTGACAGGCGCTGCCGTTGTGGAGAGACGGCCCCTTGGTATTTCTGTCTGTCAGACACATTGACATTTCCGTTGCTGTATCAATGCCTGACCCTCCTCTCCTGAAGAGCAGTACAAACACAAAGACAAGATAATGGAGACACCTATGTTATCTGCAGGAAAGGTGTTGTAGTCCACACAGTCTGTAAATAGTTATCAACATTTAACATCATGATCTGAAGGGTCAATCAGGTACTGTGGGGGAAATACACCCTTGGAGAAGAATTTTGCAGTTAAAGCCCAAATTTGGTCCCTGGCAAATTCTAATGCCAGTAGAACATCATATACATGCATCAGTAAATTAACAACAATATCACGTGTTACTTTTTGTCATGGCGTTCTAAATTAAAAAAAAATTCAATTCTTTTTTTTTTTCAAAAACCTTTTGTTTATTCATTTTTAATTTGCAAAACCGACTGACAAACAACTTTCTTCTTCAGGAAAATGTTGATGTTCAATGCACTCTAAGCTCCCTTTTGGATGGCATCTTTCCCACCCAACTCAACTTTCAGATCAACTTTTTTTGAGCCATTATTTTCTCCCATAGCCAGTAATTGCTGTTAGGAAGTCTGGAGTTATAATGGAGGAAACAGAACTTGTTGGACTCCTCTCCTGAAAGTTGGCTCCTCTGCTTGTCGACCTTGCTGAACACTTAGTCACTTGGGACGTTGGAGCGTGGCGGACAGAGGTATTTTCTGGCCAGTGCAGAAAATCTTTGAAGTTTCTCCTCATTTTTCTTCCACCACTCCAAAGGTCGGGTTCACCTCTCAGCCCCTGGCTCTTTGGGGTAACAGTCCAGTTCAGTTTGGAAATTGTACTGAGTTTTTAGCTGTGTGTCAGTTGCCCTCAGAAGTTTTGCACACAGACTGTCCACAGAGTTTGTGGTGTTTGGGGGATCAGTCCTGGATGTCTCTCTGCTGGATCACTGTTTTACCACGTCATGTGCAGCTTCTTTCAGTCCTTGTCCTTGTTACACCGATCAAGGACTGTTGCCAACATCAAACACTTTGTCTTCTGCTTTGGAGAATAACCTTGTCAGGCGTGGATGCCTGCCGAAGATGAACCTTCCTATTTCAGAATAATTTCCAAAACAGACTGGGGATTACAGACAAGGCATGAAGATAAATCTTCATGCCTTACACTAGGCACAAATGTCTTTGCTAGTTTCAGACTGATGCAGTGGTCACTTCCCATCCCACACCCATGTTATTTGAACAGCAAACGCACCCATAAGTGTGTGGGTCTTAAGATGAGTTGTGATCAGACAAAAACAGAGCCCTCTGACTGGCTCATTTCGAAATCCAAACCAAATGGTTCCAGTGTTTGACCGTTATCCCACTGTGCAGCATATTGACAGCTGATATGACCATGCTCACGAGGATACACATTCATTACACGCTGCTGCTCATACATCCTCTGTAGCTTGTGTAAGTGTTGCATTCCAGCAAGTCTGAACAGCTTGGATGATGCAGAGTGCTGAAAGGCAAAACTCTTTTTGAATTGCACTCAGCCCTTATTTGTAGGGGTACGGAGTGCCCAAAATGACCTGCACTGCTCTTCAGTGTGGCCCGGCACAGCTCCCTGACTGGCAAATCCATTGTTGATTACAAGGTAGAGAGTGTGAGCAGAAGAACTTAAGTCTAGAAGCTCAGTGTGTATTTTCTCAGCATTTCCACAAATGTCTCTTGAATGTACTTTGCTGTATGTGATCCAGGCATAGTCTGGATATTTAACACATCCAGCTGTCCTTTCCAGTCCTTTTATATATGAAATGTCCTGTGGGGCTCCTCAGTGACTCAGTAGTGCCCGACCAGCAGTCAGTTGTGAAAGTGCCTCTTCTACTTAGATCAGAGATGACCTACATCACAGCCTCAGCATGTTTCATCAAGAATGTTTTCATCAAGAAAGAAAGAAAACAGTAGAATTTCTCATCTTTAATTTTTTTTAATGGGTCTGTTGTTTGCCCAATACTTCCGTAATATGGTGACACCACCATTTTATGGAAGTTCATAAGGCACGTTTAGCGGCTAGTCTGGCACGCCCCCAACAAAGCCAGGTAAATGAGAGAGCGAGAGAACTTCGTACATGCGCTGGAAGCATTTGACCAATCACAACAGGGTGGGCTAGCTGGGCAATTGGAGCAGACTGGCCTTTTTTGGAGTGGGGGCTTAAAGGGACAGGAGCTAAAACCAAGTGTTTCAGAGAGAGACTGGAAAGAGGAGCTGCAGGAATGGAAAGTCTGAGGAAACTGATGTGTTTACTGGACATTAGGAGTGTGTAAACCTTTTCAAGTAATAGTCCAAATTAAGATTATGAACCTCAATATGAGCATTACATGTTTCCTTTAATCCTCATACACTGAAGATGTATCCACTCTCTAGTTGACAGGCACACACAGTCATGGAGAGCATGCGGGTATGGGACTGATTTAGACAGATGGACATATTGCTATGTCATATTGCTGTTGTTTTGAAGCTCAATGTACATGCCAAGCCAAAATTTTAATAATAAAGTAGCTGGCTGGACTTCAACAAGTCATTGACCGTCTGGCTGGCAGCGGGCACTTATGAAACGCTCTGTGCTCCTTCTGATTTGGAGGAGTTATTACTAATTGCTGTATTCAAATTTGGAACTTAGCAAGACTCATTATATGAAACAAAATATTCATTTGCTAGCCCAAACTGTACTTTCTGCCAATACCGTCTACCTTGGCAATCTAACACTGCAGAAAGGCAGGAGGCAAGGTTTTCAGGCCAGTGTATGAAAGTACCACCAAAACCAAGTCTCTGTAATTAAAAGGTTCTTGCTGCTTTATCAGTTTTATTGAAAAATAGCACTGCACCTCTCTGTAAAGGTTAAGTTGGGAATGCAAGTTTGCTTTATATAACCTTTTTTCAGACAAGTATTGATGGATTAACCTGAATCTTGCTTTACTATAAGTAAACTCAGTAAACTCATATTACACAGTATGATTGGTCTTGAAGAAACAGCTGAACATGAGCTGTTCTGTAGTGTAAGTGTGACATTTCACAATTGTGAAAGAATCACCTAACATCTTGGTGGCATAACACTATGGAACATGTAGCCTGTGTTGACTCTGTTTTTTCCCTTTTAAATTGTTAATTGTTACTGTGATCAGCATAATTTAGTCACGAAAGCCCCTTTGAGCTAATTTACTGTACTTTTTTTTCCTCCATTATGGGGGTAAATTTTACTTAAATGGGCTTCGAGAATAAAAGCCCTGTTGCATTTTGTCCAGAAACCTCTTTGACTAAGTCCTTCTAGTAACATAACTTTTAGAAGTTACAATGAAAAAAAAATTTCAAACAAACATTTGCCATTTTACAGTTTCCAAATAAAATCTAGCAGAATCAAAATTATGAAATAGGTTTGGATTCATTTATAGTTCAACCAATATCACCAGCCAACTAGTCTTTAGCAAATAATGTCCTGACTTGCAAAGAAGACCTGATGAAATGCATTTCAGGTTGCTGGCTACCAAATGAATCTAATGCAAGTACTTAATTAATGAATTAATAAATACTAAAAATGTCTTAACCTGACAGCTGGGTTTTGATGTTGATTTGCAATCCTGATGTGAACACCAATATTTTTCCACACTGTAAGACAATCAAAAGTAAACCAGCCCATATTCTCAGTCTTTCTCCCTGTGTGTGTCTGTGTATCAAGCTGCTTTCAGACAGGAATTCCAGACATTGTCCTGATCTACTCCGGAGGGACTTTTATGTGAGAACACAATTTTCCGCAGATGTTGCTCCAGAGTTTTCTCGGAGTTTCTCCTGCCAACCCCCTTCTCCGGAGAATGTTCGAGTGAGTCCATGTGAGAATACAGCAGGGGAATTCACAGCGAGCGAGCGAGTGGGTGGGTGTGTTGATGACTGTAAACAAAAACTCTGCTTTCTGCAGTGGAGTTATCGGAGCCTCCTGCTGCTCCAACCGGGCACCATGGAAAGCTCCGGAGATTTTCTTGCTGTTGTGAATGCGTCTGACTCGGGACAAATTCAGACACACTGAGCCCTCTTTTTTAGCTGTTGATGCGAAGCAGTCCAGACCGTGTACCTGGCCTCGAATTGAATTGAGAATAAGTTCCAATGAGACACATTGTGCATCCTTTCCTATTAAAATATAGAGGAGGAATGGCCCACATGTTCAGTGTGGGTGGGGTGAGGTGGGGCCGTTACATGTTCCTGCACACTCTCATTTGTACACGATCTGTGACTTAAAAGCGCAGAGATGACAACAGAGACGGCAGAAGTGCAGAGAAAACCACCACAGCTCCACTGTCCTCGACTTGAGTGACATCTAAGTGATTGCGATACGTGCTCTATCAGGAGATCAAAGAGAGTTGGAGTTGCTGCGCCGTTCCAGTAAAGCAGAGCGACTTTGGTACATACTTGGAGTGATGTGTAAGCTGATGATAATTGAAACTTCTCTTCTCTCCAAGCTAGTGCCTCTTCCATTTTTCTTCATCTTTAACTCCGTCTCTACTCCCTGCAGTTAGTCCCCTCCATCACTCGCTCCCCTGACCTCGTGCCTCCCCCTATCCTTATCCTCACCACCCTTGCCCTTTATCTTTGACTGATTTTCTTTTCATTCACCACATCCCCCCCCCTTTTCCCCATCTATTCACAGTTTTTTGGCTTCTTTGAGTGATGCTCAGAATGTACATTCAGGATTCATACATTGTGCCTGGCATAAGCTCATAACAGCAATTAGATGTTCTCTCACTGTTGTTCTTTCCTCAAAATGGAGGCTTTGGTTTTCGTCTCTTCTCCTTCTCCATCATTTGACATTGTGACGTCTGCATGGGCACAAAGAGAAACAAAAGGAGAGAAAGGCAGAGAGAGAGAGAGAGAAATTATAGATTAAAGAGAAACAGAGAGAGGGCAGAGGAGGGAACAAGACGTCTGAAGGTAGCAGAACATGGAACTTGGCTAGTGGGAAACAAAATGGAGACCTGATAGCTTCTACACCTAATGATTTATTCAAGGTCTGTGACAATAAACAGGCCAGCTGGTATATGTAAGGATGCCTGAAGAAATAGATCCATAGGAGCAGTAGCACTGTCAAAAAATGGCCCGGAAATTCGAGCTGTAAAGTGATTAAATGGAATACTCTAATTAATTACATGCTTTGTGTTTAATTTGTCTACATTAACCACATAACAAACAATAAATACCCAATAACAATTTTACAAAGTGTTCCTTTCTTTGCAGAATCTTATCCATGTAAATTGTTTGAGCGATTCCCATCAGAAAGAGCAGGTCTTTCAAAACAGGATTCTGAATTGTCCTCATCAGCAATTTTTGACTGTAGTGGCACATAAGTGGGTCTGAATGAGCTTTGCTTTTGGAAGATGGATCAATAGCTTGTTTAGATATACCTAAGGACCGAACACAGGTAGATGAAATTCTGCGTAATATTGCACATTTCATTTTCAGTCAAAGAAAGTGACGTTGTGTGACCTCTGTCTGTCATGCAGTGCACTCAGTGCAGTGGCCCAGACCCACAAGGAAAACTTGCAAGGTTGATTAAATCTTTTTTTTCTTACAATATAATCAAATTTTGAATATTCATTAACAGCCCAAAGGAGCGGAGCATGTCAGTGTGTTGCAGCGTATATGTGCTCATAAACACTGACTGTTCCTCTTTTTTGACCAATTCTGGGCCCGTCTCACGCAAACAAACCCACACATATGCGTGTACTTACAGAAACGTCAAATCCTTTATTCATTGATCAAATACAGTCTGATGTGCGTGTCATGTCCTTGTCAGTGTATTTTCTTGTCAACAAGACTTTACGCCAACCTCAAGCTTTTCTGCACTGGAAGAATTCTTGTCCTTAAGTGTTGCTACATCACGTTTGGCAAACAGACAGCCAAAGCACAGCTTATGGCTCAAGGGGCTCAGAGTAAATTTTAAATCTGTCCGTCTTTTTCTGCTTTGATAATATAAGCTTTGATGGAACAACTGCCTCCAACTAGAAAAGCCTAAGAGATCAAAATATTTTCACAGCACCAAGAATGGTCAATTAACAGTTTATTAATCTTGAATGTTTAAAGATATATACTAATCAATGTTATTTTTTTTTTCCATCTTTACAGCTGCACAGTAAAAAAATTTTTTACAAATATGCACACACGCTGCATGCAATGCGTATCATTCAGCAGTTACTGTGCAAAATAACAACTGTCAAAATTGATTGTCTTTCCTGGGAGGCTTTAGTTTTAAAACAACGGGAGGTGCGCATTAATCGAATACTTTCATTACAAAATGTTTCTTTCTTCTTTTTCACTGGCATTCTTCAGCAGCACTTTGTTCCTGTAATGTGTCAGATTTTTGGGATCAAACCTGTTTTAGTTAACATACTGCACCAATGCAAACCTCGAAGCAGAAGCATAGAAGGAAAGGTACTCATTGACACTCATTTTCATCAAATCCCAGTTTATGCAGTCTGACAGTGTGCTGGGTTTGTGGGTACAACTACTGTCAAAACCAGTGAATTTCTTCTACAATCAGATTAATGCAAGGCCAGGCAAAGTTCACTGCTGTGGGATTGGTGAAGGCAAAAAGTTAGATAATATACTGGACTAATAGGATAGCATTAGGGGTTGACCTATTATCGGATCCCATATTCAGCGTATTTTGAGAATCATTATTTATTTTTATCTGTTCGTCAATATATTTCACTTATTCTGCTGCTCCTTGGTTGTAGTGACGACCCTTCAATGTCCCGCCCACAGCACTGCCATCATGCGTCCCAGACCACCTACGAACGGGGTCTGAGTGATCTCAAGACGCGTTGAGGATGCATTTGGTTGCTTTCACACTTGAACTTTGAGCAGTCCAATTGGGATTGCTCAGGAGGGATGTTAATACCAGGTCAGAACGGGGTCATGGACTGCACAGCATTCATTTAGCATTTTAAGTATTTTTGGAGCACTGCCCTGAATTCAGGAGTTGTTTGCATTGTTATTTTGTATGTGTGTGTGTGTGTGTGTGTGTGTGTGTGTGTGTGTGTGTGTGTGTGTGTGTGTGTGTGTGTGTGTGTGTGTGTGTGTGTGTGTGTGTGTGTGTGTGTGTGTGTGTGTGTCTGTGTGTGTGTGTGTGTGTGTGTGTGTGTGTGTGTGTGTGTGTGTGTGTGTTTTCCATCAGAGGAGACAATATCTCCAGCTACTTTTCACCATCAAATGTCTTTTTAAATATTATATTTAGAATTCCACGACTGTGGGTCATAGAGGTCTGGATATTTTTATATCTCAAACAAAAGTTCCTCCTGTTCCCTTGTAACAGAGGAACACTGGTATGAAAATCTGCTTGTGTGCATCTTCTTTTGTTTACCTGTCAGTGCCACGCACACATGCAGCGGAGAGAATGGCAAAGAAAAGTGGGACTGATATTACCCATCTCCATCACGTGAAAAATAAAATTAAAATTTGCAGCCTGGGATTACTTTGCATATCCCAAAAAAATGAACGTGGGGCTTGCCTCCAGGATGCATATCCAGTTTGCAAAAAATGTGACTTTATAGTGGCTTGCAGAGGAGGAAACCCATCAAACATGTTTGCTCATCTTCAAAAACACCATCCCTGCAGGTCAAAGTATGTGTCCAGTTTATAACTGAAATCCCTAACGCAAAAACATGTGGATGTTGACATGTGCTATCGAAATAATTGTCAACATCCTGGCCCCTTTTTCTGTCCTCTCATCAACACAGCACAGCACACGGACCTCGATCTGACCTCATATCACACACACAAACGTAACTGGCTCGGGGGTGTGTGTGTGTGCGTTAAAGGTACAAACAAGATAAGACTGGCTGCACTGTTGCACATCAAGAGCACTTTTGAAGGCATTCCTCACTAATACTACAAACAAGACAATTATTCAATAATTTGGTTTCGTGAATAGAGAATGGTATTTGTACATATGGGTAGGGTTTTTTTGTGTCTGTATGCGTGAGATAAACCCATAAGACATGCAGTTGTTCTAAATGTTTGCTCCAGACTCTATTTATCAAAAAAGGATTCATCACAACAACACAAAGGTGATCATTAATCATTTTCTCAAACTAGTTTTTTGTTAAAAGTCTTAACAAAAAACCAAAACATTATAAACTCTTAGCTTTTCTAGTGGCCTGAGTGTTCTTTATGCAATTCGTTGGTCTTATTTCTCTCACTGCAATCCATTCAATTGAGCATCTATTCTCTAACCTGACTTCTCTCTACCTTCCGTACCCCACCAACACATTAACATTAACTCTTAAACAGCTTTCATCATGTTTCCCTCAAAGTTGGATAATCCATCAATCCCAGATATTCAATACAGACAAAACTGCACGTATGAAAATACTGAGAATATCGTAGAGAGAGAGAGAGAGAGAGAGAGAGAGAGAGAGAGAGAGAGAGAGAGAGAGAGAGAGAGAGAGAGAGAAATAAATGAACATCATGTGGAGGTTCCAGGCTGCCACTTCTAATCCCCTACAGTAAGCGCTGCCAATCGACATAGCCCAGCTAGTTGCTGCTGATGGGGCTTGATGTGAATGTGGTGGGAGTGACTGTACACTCCCACTGAGAGGCAGAAGCAGCAGCGGCAGCCACTGATTAATCCTCCTGCTGCAGCCACTAATGATTTATTTATTAAGAAATTACAGAGCCCTGGGAGAGCTGGGCACGATTGATAACAAACCCCAAAAATGAGGGTGGGGAAGAAGGAGACTTGGGCTTGGAGATTTAACACTCCCACCTCAGTGCTTGTTTATGCACATGTATACATACATGTGTGTGTGTGTGTGTGTGTGCGCCTGAGGATCTATGCCCAGGGGTGCATCAAAAGACCAATTTTCATACTGACATCAGTGGAAAGTTCCCCAGGAGGGCATTTTTCTGATATGAAATGCTGCATGGGTCTTTTCTGCTGCAGGCAGGCGTTTAGCGGCAGTATCAGACTCCCGCTGTGAAGATATTGACGTTTGATCACAGGGTGTCATGCTCTAAACACGGGTTTGTTTTTTTTTCCTCCTGTTTTCCTCTGCAAGAAATACAATTGATTCCCTTTTTTTCCCCGGCATAATTTCGAGCCCTAATGTGGATGAAGGAAACGGTGTATTTAAACATCTGCCAGCTGTCTTTGTCTGAAGCAGAATGTGGTTTTGGAGCCTGGGGTGACAGATTCTGCGGAGACTCATTATTACACAGACACGTTACATCCATGAAAGTGCAGACAAAACATCCAAACCAAATGAAATTAGTTGCGATCCGCATACCGTGACATGACGCTCTCTGAGGTGATGGTTTGTTCCACGGTCATGGTCTAATACAGGGTAGTATTTGTCAGCACAAACGGGGGGCTGGGTTGATGATGAGCTTTTTTCACCCGGTCTGTGTTCATGGCCCCAGTCAGAGAATCACCATCAGTGAGTCCTGCTAACGTGATTCATTTGAGCTCATTAGCGTTAATTGAAGAAGCTCTCTTCATCTTATTACCGAACCTTACGTAACCACTGTCTGGATCATAGGAGCTGTGGGGAAGGCATACAGATCTCACAATGGTCTCAAGATGATGGTTGGACCTTTCTGACATCTGAAAATGTTTTTCACTGAGAAGTGCAGGTTGTCTAGCAGTGTAGACCCTTTCTTTCTATTGCTTATTCTTAGTTTATTTGACTTTTGGTTCCTCATCCTGCCCACGAAACTTAAATCTTCGACAGATTGTGATTTTACTGGCATTTTGTTCCAAAAATGTCCTGATAGTTCACAGATTTTATGACTGTCATATTTCTCATTCGACTTATTCATCAGTGGGTAGCACTTCAGCTTTTAAGTGTCACTTTGCCTCATCCAAAACTTTGATTTATTTTGAATAATCCAGAGAACTTTTTTGAGTGGTTTTATTGTTTGTTGTGTTTTTCAATGGGTCTTTTGACATCAGTCAGGCTTCCTTGTGTGTGTGGGGTTTTTTGCAGCAATATAGTTGTTTACCAAACCTTCCTGCTATAAGATTGTTTTCTATACTTTTTTCTTTTCTTATTTTGGCTTTTGTTGTGATACCTTTCGGATAAACTAAATAAAATACACACCTGCAAATCTGTTAATACAGTTCTTTGTTGGCTATGTATTAAATGAGGAATATAGTTTTGTATTATGCAATATATATTTACACATTTTGTGTTCTAGAGACAGTGCTAGCTGGGATGAGCATCACTAGATGGAACACAGTTCAATGTATTGTGATATAAATCCTGCACAGTTTTAAGTACACTGTCAAAGTGGCATTCTTCAGCCTGAGGCTATTTAATGTGCGAATCTGGAGGAAACTATAGAGAGAGACGGCTACACGTAATTAGGCTGCATGCTACATAAACAACTTTTACTGCACATGAAAGCTGGAGTTTTACATTTATAGCAGTACAAATTAAACAAGACCATCAACTTGAAATCATTAAGCCATTTCTCACCTGTGAACCTGTCAAACCACACAGCCACATCCCTCGGTAACATCTGACAACACCCACTTGTGTATGTACACTCATGAGTCACGTTCCTACCTTCTATACCTGTACTTATTAATTAAGCTGAAGTGATAAATTAGTCTCAAATGAAGAAACTCACACCGAAGTATATTTTTCTTGTGCTGTAATTGCAAGTTGATGTATTTTGTGTTATTGTTTTCACAAAGATCTTGTGAAACGTGCAAATGATTTGGGTGTGTGTGCTTGAACAGCAGAGTCTTTATTATGTATCTTGTACTCTCATAAGAAGCACATTCTGGTGAAGGCATTTTACAGATTGCAATTAGGCTTCGGGGTGAATGTGAGTGGGTCGTTGAGCCCGCTGGCAATTGCAACAATCTGAACAGGGCTAAACAGAACAGATGCCCCCTGTGGCACAATGACTCAGCCTGATTAATCCAGGGGCTTTGCTCATATTCAAAAACACAGAGAGCAGAACATGTCTCTCATCTTCCTCTGCCATCTCCCCTCACCCCTGCAACTCCACTTCCCTCTATTTTTGCACTTTTGCTCAGTCTCTCTCTTTCCTCTATCTGAGAATCTGCATACATGCCCTGCTTTGCTTTCTCACATCCTCTTCCCACTCATTTCTCTTCCTCTGTTTCTCTTTCTCTCTCCCCAACTCTCTTTTTCTCCCAACAGTGCTCCCTCGCTGTTGCTTCCCGAGCACTTTGCACAGGAGATAAGTGACTGTGTCTCAGGATTAAGGAGAATCTTCTCATGTGCACTGTTTCTTGGTCCTTGGAAGGCTGACTGGAGGTTTGCAATCTGCTCAATGGGGCATGGCAGCTTCTTTAATTAGAGGCCGCATGTTGAGCGGTGGGCTCACTGTCTTGGTCTACACCTCCTAATTTTACTCTGTCCCTGGCTCTCATTTTTGCGGCTTTCCATAGCAGACAGCAATTCCAAAAGCAAATTCAGGCAGGTCAGTTACATTGATGGCCTTTGATCCCATGTCTTCCCCAGCAGATTCCTTCAAGCAGTGTCATTATTACATGTGAATTGCTCTGTAGCAGTTTTAGACATCAACTCTAGTTCAACCATCGCATGAAATGTAAATTGAATTCTGATTGAGTTATCTTCTTCAATTGTTTGGCCCAAAATTGTGAATAGCCAATAAGTGTAACGAACCAGTTTAGACCCAAGCGCGAGACACGCGTAGCTCAGTCGGTGATCAGCTTTATTGTGGAGAACACAAGCAAGGCTCAGAGTCAGGGGCAGAATGTAGACGTCTTTTCCGGGATCGTGGCGAGACGGGAAGGTCGGGGACAGCAGGCAGAGGTCTTTACCGGGATTCAGGCGAAACGGGGACACCAGGGACAAAGGCAG
This sequence comes from Scophthalmus maximus, assembly GCF_022379125.1. Classification (NCBI taxonomy): domain Eukaryota; kingdom Metazoa; phylum Chordata; class Actinopteri; order Pleuronectiformes; family Scophthalmidae; genus Scophthalmus; species Scophthalmus maximus. The sequence continues at coordinate 14,386,677 of NC_061525.1, forward strand.
GGCCGTAACCAGGGCTGAGACGATACGGGGAAGTCGGGGGCAGAACCAGAGTCGAAACCGGGAGATCCGTCCGTGGGTAAATGCTGGAAAGTCTGACATGGAGTACAAAGAACAATCTGGCGGTGAGTGAATGAGTGAGAGGAGGTTAAATACAGACCTGATTGGTGATGAGCTGCAGCTGCGGGGCCAGGTGAGGTGACGAGGTGGGTGTAGCTGATTGCTCGTGCGGGACAGAGGGGAGGTGACGTGGGAACCTACTGGGCATGACGCTGGCTGACTGTGACAATAAGTAACGTGGCATGCAGACCAGGACACGCGTTCTCAGGCTTTTTTAACCCACGATTGCCAAAAGGGAGTTTTGGTGTTGTGCAGTAGATGTTGAATGTTTGAAGATCAGAGTTGGTTTCTGATCTTTTCACCCATCTCAGTAATGGGATGGCTGATATGACCTACAATTTACACTACAATATTTTCTACGATGGCAGTGCTATAATCATGCTTTTACAAAATTAAAAGGGATTCTCCACATGAATCAACCTTTTTTTTGTTGATCTGATGCCAATGTAAGAGAGCAAATCTTATGGAAGAATTTTTTTTAACTAATGTTTTTAGGCTCAAAATATGAAGGAAAATGAGGTATATTTAGATCTGGCCTACATGTATTGTGTGGATGTAGTGTGCCACGTATTGTAGGTTAAAAACTGGGAATTACATTGCACTTTAAAGAATTGACATATTTGATGAATATGAAAGCTGACAAAGTTTTACATCTTAGCCCATGGGAGGAAAGTTAATCAAAGTGTCTCTTGAGCACAACCCTCTTGAGGCCAAATCCTGGTCTCTGTTTTTTACAGCTTTCTTGATCGAAATTAAAACTAAATTGCAAGATGCCATCCTCTTATGTGTGTGTTTCGGAGTCGTCACGATATGGCAAAACCCATGTCTGGTTATGGTGATGAAACCCCTCTACTGACCGCCCCTAACCATTAAGCGGGTAACATGATTGGCCTGTTTTTCTACAGGCCACTGGTGACACTGACCTCTGCCTGTAGAGCTTTGACTGAAAAACTAAAAATAGCCATGTGCGCTTCTCCTTCAGCTCTGTGTGAGGCTGTAATCCACTGCTGTGTCCTTTTTGTCTGGCCTTATACCTCTACACCCGTGTATCCCCCACCCGTCTGACTCACCCTTTGTGATGTTCTCTTCTGTCTCAGTCTTTGACATGACCCTCCAACTCTCACCACTGCTGTGATCTCACCTTAATTACTTAAGTTCGTCATACCTCTCTCTGTGTAATTTTAGCCTCACTACCTCCCCTGCCCTGTCTTACCTGAGTATGTCTGAATGGCACCCCACTGCACCCGTGTTGCTGCCCTGCGGAGAGACTGATCTTTCCAGCTGTACCGTCACCCTCACCTTATCTAATGCCTCACCCCATCCTCTCCCTCTAACCTCATTATCAGAAGTTCCCCGGTGTCACAGAGGGGTTTAGAGATCAGCGCAGGGATGCAGGCTATGGAGCAAAGTCATTAGGGCAGAATAATTGTCACACTGCAAAAAAAAACAAAAGAGAAAAAGATGGGCCCTTAATTTGATTACACCGTCGTCATTAATTACAAAGTGTTGAGAGGCTTCTTCTGTTCCATAATGCGTAATGATGCTCATGGGTGTTTTTGAGAAGCATGGTGAGAAAGAAGGGAAGAGAGAGGCCACACAAAGATTTGTTCCATTTGACAAGGAAGGCTGTGAATAAAGATGACTGCCTCATCTATCAGCCTCCAAATAAAGAGAGCTGTTTTACTGTTTAATGGCCTCTCCACTGCGCTTCTATCACCCAAATGAGTCCAGCTGACATTTCCTCCTAAATCCCTTTTAATACAAAGGCTCGCCTTATCTTCATATGTGGATTCAAGCCACTAATTCCTGTTTGCATGTTGTAACTGCTACCTAGAGAGTTGTGTCAAAAGGAGGTTGATCTGAATGAGACTCTTGGGATTTACAAATGGAAATGAATTAAATTCACCATGCATAAATGCACTTTTTATATTAGCTCTTGGTGACCCAACTCATCCCTTTCATGGCAGTGCTAATGTTTGTGCGTTTCTTGCCCAGTGGCATTAAGTGTGTTCGTCAAAGCTTTGTTTTTAAGAATGGCTTTGCGGAATCCCTTTAGGTTTCCTGTTTTTTAAACTATTTATCCAGGACAGGGCTGCCGAGCAAAAATTCCTCCTCTCTATCTAATTAATGATTGTCAAGAAATATAAATTGTGCCACTGTGTCTAGACGTAAAAACCTCATTAGTTTTATTTCTTTGCCCTTGACTTGTTTTGGGTATACTACATACTGCAAATATAAGTTAGAGGCGGTAGAAGTATTTCATTAAATAATAGAAAGTTAGTGTGTTTTAGTTAGTATGTGTCATTTGATGGGTACTTACATTTTCAAAACCGCAAATTTAACCTCTCATGGTCATCAAAACTTTAAATTAGTCTTTCTTTGCTTTCTGATAAAGACTTTAAATATAACCCATTTGAATTTTGCTTGGCCATTTGTTTTAATAGTGGCAGGTAAAGCAGGAGTAAGATGGAAGTATAGATCCGCACAACAAATTGAATTTGGGTTGTGCTGTCAACTGAGTACGTATCTGCTTTGTTTATTTGCAATGCCAATTAAATGTAGTCTGAAGAACTGTATTCAACAAGAGGAAAAGGGAACAAAAAAGAACAGATGAGTGAATTAAATTCCCAAACTCTGCAGACATCTTGAGATTTTACTCTCATGTTTAACGGTGAAGTAACAAAGCACATAGCAGTATAAACACACATTATTAAGGCAGCCTTGAGCTGTGAGATGGATGAGAAATTTCACTGTGACCTGAAAGTAGCACAGGGTTTACACATACGCAAACACATTTGCACAACTTTATTTTACGCTCATCTGCCACAATGGGACCATGCCAGCTGTTAATTATCGTTGTAGTAGAGTTAAACAGGAGACAATCTGGTGAGAACAAATACATTAGTGGGTGACTGAGATCTAGGCCTGTGTGTTCTGTAAATGTGGGTTTCATATACTCACACCAGTACCAAGAAAGTATAGTGTATTTGATTGAATGCTCTTGCATTCAAGCTGAAAGGTCAAGCAGACGCGCCCTGGATAAACAAGAGATTTGGATGTTACAGATTTTTGTCACCTTTTTATAGCTCAAGAATAATCTACCGGAAAAAAAAGATGCTGTTGATGTGGAAAACACAGATTACAGCACCGCCACGCTTCTTCCTAACACTAATCCTTTAAATATGCCATTTGTTTTGCTCCAGCTAACACGTTGCACATACAACCAATTCAGTCATGGAGTAATTTGTCTCCGCCACAGACGTGCACGCACACGAGCCCACAATTAGAGTGCGGTGCTAATTGTTGCCGTTGACATTCACAATGTCAAGTTAATCCAATTGAGATGTGACTATACAACCAGGCGGATGTAGCAAGAAGCGGTTATAGTGCTTCAGGATATGAGATGTAGATACGTAAAAATCGCAGGGCAAGGGAAGTGTAAATGTGTGTTCCAGGTATTACTCATGTTGCGGGGACCTAAATCTGTTTACACTGTCACCTTAGGGGGAGTTGTCTTGAAAGAACGTCCCTGTGACACTAATCATCAATTTTAAGGTCAGAATATGTTGTAGGGTTAGGGGTCAGGAGAATAACAGTTATGGTTAAGGTTAGAGTAGGTCTCCAGGAAATGAATGGAAGTCAACGTAATATCCTCTGAAGTCATGGAGACAAGACTGAGAGCGTGTGTGCGTGTGGACGAGTGAGAGAGAGAGGCCATGTGTTAAATATGCATCAGTGCATCATCTCTCACCTTGTGTCGCCCTGTATTAATGAGCTAATTGCAGCTAGTATTTAATTGCAATGTTAAGTACAGCGGAACAGTGGTTGTACTATGTATCCATCGATTAACCATAATTCAGGTCCCTTCTCCTTATTAATGGCTCTGGCGTTATAACACAAGGATACATTGCAACGGTTGGGGAAACTGGCACTCTACTGCACTTACCTTGCAGCCCACTGCTCTGTCTTTACGGTCCGGTTAGATGAGACACTTTTCTCACTCTCAAGACCACAGTTGTAAGATCTGTGTTGTCACCTGGCGTATTAGCCGTACCGCTCTGTATCAGTTGGTACATAGACTCCCTGCTCTCAAGATGAAAGGTCAAGACGATTTGCCCCGGATAAACAATATCTGAGGGTGTTACACATTATATATGGCTTGATAATTGAGATGTTTGACCTTTTAAAGCTGTTTTTATATGTTAAATACCATCTTTGGTGTTTTATATTTAAAAATATGTTTATTTAGAATATTTTGGTGATTACAAATGTGCACTGCAATCATATAAAACCATATCAATAGTTTCAGTGTGTGTTTAGATATCACTTAGTTAGAGTATAAAGATATTTTGTTTAATCTCTATTTACTCCATATAAAAATGAATTCAGATGATAAATTATATTAACAATATTCTCTGTGTCGTATCCCAAAGATGTGTTGTGTGGTGATATCTAAACAGAAGTCTTATGAGTGATTAGACCAGCAGATGGTGAGTGTTTGTGCGTGAAGTGTTGAGTTGTTGTTTGGATTTACAAGCCCAGTGTGTCAGGAAGTGTGATATGTGAGACGTGCCTGAGATTTGTTCAGACTTTTCAAAGTGAGTTTTTAATAAGTGCTCAAAGACATCAAGAGCACATGCATTTTGTGAGATAATTGCCTTCCCGTCACAGGGCGGGCGTCGAGATGTATGATTTATTTGATCAAGATTGCCCAGTGTTGTTGTAGTCCAATGCATCACGACAGAAACAGAAAAAAGAAATGAGTGCACAATATTTTCAGCAGCAGAATCCATCCCCCCATCGCTCACAAGATGGTATAGCAGTTGGTCTGTGTATCTCCCAGAGTGGTCCCCTTCTCCAACTGTACAGTAGCTCGTTCATAAGTCTTCTGCTGTCCTGACACTCTGATTAATGTGCCCAGAAAATCAGCCTTCGCAGGACAGAAGCGATGCAGCAATAATTTTCATAGCACTGTCCACGTCAAACTGTGTCAGCCCTCATTCAGACCACAGGCACCAACTCACCTGGGAGGATTTGCCCACCAGCATTGTTATTTTCTTGGAAAGGGCCATGTTTGGAGTCATTAGGAATAGTGTGTACTCCATCTAATCAAGAGCACTCTCTCACACCACTAAACCCCCTCCAGGCCTTTTATTCCTATTCAACTTTAATGAGAACACACATTGGAAGTGCAGAGCACATTTTCAGTGTGCCTTGATCTCACAGTCTTTTCTGACTGCTACTCATCATCCCAAAACTCTCAGAGAGCCATTTTTTTTAAATCGAGTTTGTGCAGCCCAGTGAAATTGTCTCCCTTCCTGGAATCTCTGAACACCTTAATGTCAAACTAATGATAATCCTGACTCGCTAATGACATAATTGAATTCAGCTCAAAGGTTTGAATGGTGTATTTGCATGCTTCAGATGATCACTTTACTTTACATTGTGGTTCAGTGGAAAGATCACCACTTGTTTTCTATCCCCCCCCCCCCCAAACACATTGCAGAGCCTCATTGAGCAACTGGGACACATGCACACCGCTCTCTCTACTGCCATTAACCACATACCTGGGGTGCTTGGCCACAGTAATGATGCTTGACTCAAGCACCCACCGACTACCTTCCAGTGTCAACCATCAATCTACCCAACGAGGGTGCAGTTGTAGCCCCTTGTAGACACACTGTGTTGAGTCCTCTACTCATCGCCCTTTTTTTGTTGAATTATACCTTACTTGAGGCCTTTTTTGCGCGTGTGATATTTAGCTTTTGCACAAAGTGGTTGTTGATTCGACGACTATGGTGATATATCTGTGTCTCTTTCCTGAGCGAGCAACTTTAGAAAAAGGAGCACAGGAAAATATATTTTGCAAGCAAAAAATTATATTTTGAAGAGAAAAGATAGGCACTTTTGGCATTTTTGTCTCAATTTATTTGTCACAAAATCAACCAATCGGAGAAAGGTCAATTCCGATAGGCTGTTAGGTGTCCAATCATAACGTTTCCACAAACAAGAAAAAATTCTCGTCGAAAATATCATTTTGTACTTGCTCAGGAACGAGCCACAAATATAACGCCATAGACAGCGGGTTGTCTCCCTCAGCTCTCTGTCGGTAAACAGAGAGAGGGAGACAGAGAGGGAGTGGGTCAGATCTATCATTGAAATGGTTTTGGTAACAAACGCTGATAGTGAAAGCCCTTGGCAGTAAATAATTGGATAATGAAGAGACCAGCAGGGCTCACAAAGATCATTTATTCATCGCCTTGAAAATTCTGCTCAGATTCTGCTCAGTCATGTCCTCACCTCATTTTCCGGGAGTTGATTGGATCAGGGCAGTGGTGGGTCGCTGTCAACAGCCAACATGATTGAGAAGTAAAGTGATGCTGTCGTTCACACTGAATAAAGTAAATTATGTTAAATAGCTTCATTCCTTTGACTGTCAAATTACATGCCTTCTCTTCATCATTCTATTTTCACGGCTGTGCTGGTACTATTACATGGCGCTATTTCTTTGATGGAATTGATTGATTTTATTCTATATTTAAAAAAAAAAAAAGACCTATTTTTATATCCGTCATATCACCCCTCTCTACCGTCAATGCTCTGTTTTATACATATTCCATAGGTGCGATCAATTCACAGATCCGTCGTGAAGTGTTATAGAAACTGTGAGATATAATAATAAAGCCAGTGGCAGGTATTGTAATACATAAAGCCCACAGTGGAATTGAAGAAGATCACCTGCATTCACGGTGTTTACGTGTGAAATTTCACAGGCCCTGACACTGTCTGTCCCCATCAGCGAGTGGGAATGTGTTTGTCTACCTAGCAAATTTTGCGAATGTTGAGAGCAATACCTTAGCAAGAAATATTGCATGTGGCAGGGCAATTTCCATCCCCAAGCAGGAGCAGTCCTTCCAGTCCGGCGTTAATTTCCACATGCGATTGCAACAGATTTTTCTGAGAGGCGACTGGTGCTCAGGCTCTGCCAGATTAGCTTCAGTAGAATTGACACCTTCTCCCATAAATAATCTGGTAAATATGGAACAATCTTAGATCATATGCCTCCTCACATAATTTAAAACCATCTCCACGTCTATCAGCGACATGTCCTGTGTGGATGGAAGACAAGTGTACATACGCCTCCCAAGACATAAACCCTCTTTGTTGCTGATTGCTTCAAGCACTCGTGTCGTGAATGCCTGATTCTCAAGTGATGAGCGTCGTTCTCGGAGCAGGTGAACGTTGGCGAGTAAATATCCCAACCATCTGTACACCGACACCAGCCGCAGAGTACGGCTCTATTGCATCCTTTCTCCTCCTCCCACCCCTCTTCTCCTCGCTCTAGCGGCGACGAGAAACAAGTCTCTGGGAAGTGAAGCTGCACAAAACCCACGACAGCATCTCATTATCCACTAAATAGCACCAGATTAATTACAATGACAATGACAGATGGCTTGTTACTGGATCATTGAGATGGGACCCAGGGGAGGGACAGAAACATGCAGGGACAGAATAGCGGACGCACACATGTTATAGTTGCTGTTTTAAAGGGGCAGTAAACGATTCTAAAGTTTTAAAGGTTTTGTAAAAAAACGGGGTTTTCGGAGCAGGCCAGGCTCCATAAACCGAGAACCAAAAAATGTTGCGGACCTCACCACACGACCCTGCCGCAACTCCGCAGTTTTTGCCTCGTGTTTAGTGCGTCGGACTCCTATACCGAGGAGCAGGTTTGGGCCAGAGCAGTAAATTCAGAACAAATAGAGAAACAAGTTTTCTCCAGAATAGCTTACTGCCCCTTTAACTCATCTGATAAACAGTTTTTTTTTCATCTCATTATGTGATAATCATCTCCAATCTACATAATCAGAGAGATACAAACATATTTTTGGGGGTTCCCTTCAGTCTTTATCTGGTTGGCCCATGATCCTGTTTAAGGTAAACCAGCAGTGTCCTCTTGAAGTAAGAACCAGAACAACATGGAGGTATGAGAGTGCTTGCTGGAGTATTTTTTTTGTCTAGGTTTGATGTCCCACAAATGTCAGCTCACTTGATATGTTTGCTTCACAAAGTCTTTTTTTCCCCTCCTTCATTTAATGTGTCACTCTACCTGTCTCGAGACTCCTCAACTGTGATCCTCCACTCTTGACATTCTGCTCTGTCTTACCGAGTAGCTTACCACAGCAGTGCTGAATTACATGCTCATTTCAGTGTGCTCCACAAAGTGGCCTACATTTGTTCACCTGCTGCAGAGCACTTGGCAGAAAAAGAAGTGGGAACTAAAGAGAGAGAGAGAGAGAGAGAAATGTTTTACCCTAGAACATAACTGCAGAATGTTTGACTGAAAAAATATCTAATTTAACCAAACAATGACAAATTACCTTGGAAATCTTGTCTGTGACATTTCATTTAAGACAAAAAAAACAAAACATTCTTGTTACTTTACAGAGCAGTGGTTACAGTCTTAATCAGGTCTACTATAGGGTTAAATGGCAGTTTTAATGAAACCTGTGTTACTCCAGAGATTTTAAATGCTGCTCACCTTTTCTGAAAGGAAACTGTTTTTAGTCTTGAACATGTGGTGGCTATTACAAAGGATTATTGTTCAGGACATGTTGTTTTTCTGTGCGACCGTAGAGGTGTAATAGCCCGATCCCGAGGGGCGATAGCACCAAAGTGCTTACAGGCAGTAATGGCATCAGCGATAAACCCGGAGAGGCTTTGACCTGAATGTTAATGTTTAATCTTTTCCTCTAGCATGGCCACCTGAGACCATCGGCAACCACTTTCAAAAGGAAGTTCCCTTCTTGTACGGTCGGGCCACTGAAGTACATCCACAGTTGTCCCCAGCAAAAAAATCCAGGATCTTTATTTTGAGATCGGAAAAATGCAACTTCAAGTATCCATTTGGTTAACCTGGCGGCCGATTAGAGCCAAATGTGATCATGCATGCCAGAAGTTGCATAGAAAAGCTTTGTGCCTTTCCAAATCATGTCCAGTCCATTGACTTTACCTCAGGTGAAACATCTCAGAGATAAAGAGAAGAGAAATGGGATGCACCTGAGCTAAATTTCAAGAATCAAAGGGAATGGTCTAAATACTTATTTCAATGTCATATTTGAGTTTTTCCCTTTTTTATTCATTTGCAAAAAAGTCAACTAAAATTCAGTTTTCACTTTGTCATTGAGGGATATTGAGTGCAGACTGATAGAGGAAAAGTGAATTGACTCAACTTTAGCATAAGGCTGCAAGACTTAAAAACAAAAAAGAAAGTGAACAACGTGGAAGGTTTCTGAATACTTTCTGAAGGCAGCTCTTATCTGACAAAGGTACACAAGGAATTATCATAGCAATTAGTATTTAGCTGTGAACAGTTATTAAACTGTGGTTAAAAGTAAAAGTATAAAAATGAGTAAAATAATGAACATATAAAAGAAGTCACAGGTGAGATGAATTTATCAGAGATTGTTTTTCAAGGAGTTTGACTACTTTAATTTAATTTCACTGTAGCTTTTGATTAACACAAACTGCTATGTTGTTAAACTAAATTGCTTCGTAAAAAAACCAAAAGGTGACTTTTTTTTCCCAGTGTGCGATTAGAACAGTGGGACCTGTCATGATTCAGCCCTTCACCCTTCACTGGTGCTTGTGATCAGTAAATGGAAAATAAACACGACATGGTAAACACATGGACATTAACAAGATACTACTTTTTAGATCACTGTTATGTTTTCATATCCCCCTTTGTTGTTGGTGTTACCTGTTACTTTAAGGTGAAATGCAGAGTTCAGTCAATGACAGTGTTTATTTACAATTTACATTTATTATTTTGACAAGTTCTGACAGTGGTATCGTAAGGCCTTCCATTTAAATTCATATTCTCCACGCTGTAGACATTGCGACTCCCTACAAGTGTGCTGTAGATTTTAGGGAACACACTAAATCCAGTTGGACATAGATTCAGATTAGGTTACAAGAGACCCTCTTAGCTGTGAAATCAAGTCCTCAACTTCCCCACAGCCATGTAGGCAAGCAGGTAATAGTCATATTCCAGAGGGGGCCGAGTCCAGACAGGCTTTTCCGCATATAAGCAGCTATACTAAAAACACTACTCAAAGCTAAAATATGAAATTCCTACCATCTCTGGCAGCAGGAGGCGGTTGTAATGATAGAGCAAAGATACTATACTTGTTGTAGAAGGTTGCAGGGATGGACCACTGTGATGCAGCCCTGCTGAGCTCCTGCTGCCAATTTCATTGTGCAAAAAGAAAAAAGAAAAAGGAAATAACTTGCAGCGAAAACATTACTTCCAGTGTGTTCAGGCTGTTTTGGAGAGTTATTTTGCGATGCCAGCCGGGACAGGGGCAAATCGACGAGTATGTGAAATTTTATAAGAGTTTGAGTCTTTATTGCTTATTTAATGTAAGAACATCCTTCAAGATATGTCTGTAGCTTTAGCTGCAGATCGTATCTCTCTGTGTGAAAGAATGATAGAATCTTCTTTGGGACAAGTGTCACTTTTCCTCATTGGCAAAGATAATAACGAATTAAGCTGTTACACAAATTATCCACAAACACCAAGTACCAACATTTTTTTAATACATAATGTTGTTGTAACATGCATTTGTAGAACAATAATTCTGATTGTTGAGGCGGTTGAGCTGATGTGAGCTTACATGGAGAATTATATTCAGCTCAGTGAAAAAGCCTCTCGTTCAGAACACTCGATTCGGCTCCAAGGTCAGCTTTTATATTTAGTGATGGACACTTTTGTGATGTCTGCGGTGCCTTCATCCTTTCAAATGTCCTCTGCTATTCTGTTGAAGTGTGTATAATGGTCCTCCTTTCAAATAGACATAGAAGAAGACCAGGTCAGCACCTAGTATACGGCTGGAACGCCTATGGCAAATGAGCGAAATTGAGGACGCAGTTAAAAAACCAGTGTAACCTCAATATGTTGATTAACATATTAATCACATCAGGGTATTGTATTTGGATTTTGTTGAGTGTCAGCCAGTTTCAGCCCTCTAACTGTTTGCACTTTGGCTCAAACGAACATTACACTCTGACTTTGTCCTAGCGAGCTGGCAGCGTGAAGTCTTGAACACAAAGCAATGACATGTGCAGCTCTTTGGTGTCGAGAAAAGTTCAGGGTTGCTGTGCATGTGCGAAAAGCAGCTTTTGCCTGACACATAGTGAAGATTATGTGCCAATTCCCTTTTCTGACTGAACTGCTGTTTTTTCCTGTTTTCTCCTCTTGTTATTTTTCTCCTTGGTGACGTCAGGTAAACAGGGGAAGCAAAACAGGACCTGAAATATGGCAAGACGAATCCTGGAGGGACGGGATGTTTGCTTCAGCTGCCGCCTACTATCGTATGCCTTTTGTTGTGTTTAGGAAGGTGGCCTTCAGCGTGAGGCCATTGGTGTATTGAAACATTCGGTTTGGAGGTACATGAAGACATAGGGAGTGTGTGGGCTTGTGTGTTGTGTTACTACATTCTCTACTGTGATGTCCACGTTTGAGTCTCTGTTGCCTCTCTGCAGGATTTTCCCTCCAGCTGGCATATCAACCTGGAAGTGATTTACTTTCCCCTTAATCAACTTGTCACTCTGCTTTGTCATTAACCGTAATTTGTCGAAAATCCGATTCAGATCTTGTTTGTATGTTGTCAGTGTTGATCATCTGATCTATAAAAACACTGTACATAGTTAAACGTCCGTTTGGAGTTGGTCGACACGAAGACATTGCTGCTACATCTTTTACAAGATAAACAAAGGTTATCTTTTTGTATTTTCAGTCTTTTAGTCTAGTAAAACAAGACCTCTATCAAAAAATATCTAATGCATTTTTAATTGCAAGTAGTTACAAAAGACATTAAAGAAAAAGAAAATTAAAATAAAGTGTTGTTTATTTTCGAAAACAACTTTACGTCATCCTAACAGCCTGTCAGGTAGTTAAAGATTATCATCAAAAACTCATTAGTAGGATTGAATAAGGCTAAGATCATAGCCAGAACACTGCACAGGCCTTGTTTATGATGCCATAACTTTTAATATCAAGATGGCAGCCAGCTCCTCTCTAGTAGTGGAAAATATTACTACGTGATCTTTGAAAATGACTGCGGTGGTGCTGAGTTCTACAGTTTCATCCTGGACCGTGTCCAATATTATCAATATTAATGGGCACTTTGTGCGGAGCGAGAGTACGAATGACACGACGAGAGCCAAGTGTGTGAGAGAGAGGTTGTGATGACCGCTTTGAATTTATTTACAGTCTCTAACCTGCCTCTTAACCTTAAAGTGCTTAATGCTCAGACACCATGTAAATAAGGAAGATAAAGTTATCTGATAGCATTCTTATACATGTGATTATGGAGATTATGGAAAATGTTAGTGCAGGTTTTTGTTGACGAAGTAAGCAAGAGGCTTAATTCTATCTACTTGGTGTAACATGTTCTGTCAGTGCACACATAGCAACAGAAGAGTGATGTGTACACAAACACCCACGCAGAGATGAGCGAGTGCACTTTGTCCACGATCCTTCACATCTTGATTCCAGATTGTCTCGTATTGAATTGTGAGAGCGTATTTATGCACCCATCAAACACAAAAAATGTGAAAGTGGTTTCATAATGTCAGTGCTGGAGAATTAAAACTGTCAAAGATTGTAAATATACCGCGCTTAAGATCAGCCAGAGGGTCATCTCGGTAAAATAAATTGTGGTCCAGTGCAGACATAGCTGTTAGTCAAGCACATTCTCCTGCCCTTATGGGTTTGCCAAGAGCAACACAGGGGGGTGTGCATGTCTATATCTGGGTGCATGGACCTCGTGAGACACAGGTAGGCTGATCATGACCAACTCTGTCAAAGTTGAGTTGAGGAAAGATAAGTTACCGTGCAATCTCATCCTCTACTTTGATGGCAGGCAGCTGTGATGGACCTATTTCAGTAATGGCATCCATCTACTTGAGCTTATGCAAATGTGGGAAAATGAAACATAAGACGTTTCAGGCAAAAGAATTATTTGTTCTGTAGAGCGGGACCATTTATCTCATAGAAACATGATGGAGTGGCTGTGAAAGACTGGGAGAGGTGGAGATTCCAATGAATTGCATTTGTGGGGCAGTCAGCAGAACGCCTCCACATCCAGGGTTGAAAAATTTCGAACAGGCTGTTTTTTAAATTTCAAACAGGAATGGAAAAGGCGGCGCACCATTATCTCGTTCAGTGCAATTACTGTGGTGGATTTCCTCAGGGAAGATTTGCTTTTATCATGTTTATTCAAATGTTTATTTATTTATTAAATTTTTTGGGGGGGTGGGGGCTTTAAGCATGCAGGTTGTCCTCTTTTTTTGGCACTCTGCAGAGAAGTTGAAAAGAAAAAATGATATTTAATGCACACTGCCTTGGATGTTGTAGTTTGTGATTGATATTGAAAGCTTTCACATGAATTCCCATTCGTCTAATCTTCCAAAAATACACACACTCATAACATGCTTAACGTTGACATGGATTGAGTGAAAAGCACCAGAAAGGAAAACATGATGGTACGGAAGGAAAGCAGCGTTGATCATTAAGATAATTTCAGAGACCTAGGGGTTTAATAAGACAGAAGGACTTGGTGATTTTGCAGACACTCCAAACCAATGAATATGACAGACAGTATGATGTGTTTCAGAGTGACATCATAATGTCACTCTGAATCACACACAAACACACACACACACACACACACACACACACACACACACACACACACACACACACACACACACACACACACACACACACCCTTGGTGAGGTTGACCATTACAACAATGTAAGCACTGCCTGTCTCTGCCTGCTCTCCTCTCCGTTTGGGTGATGGCTGATAAAATTCAAGTCACTGACTAGTCGCAAACGGCCGTAACAGAGGAATGTAAAGAAGAGCAGAGGAAACAAGGGAGGGGGACGTTGCTGGGAGAACAGGCTTGGCGTGTGATGGCCGTCTCTCTATGGGTGTCATGTCATCCCCTTTAATCACAAAGGTAGAGCTCTGGAGAAGAGGAAGCACTTGATGTCCCCCATGTTTCGGGGATTTGGTTATATGCTGTTTACAAAATGTGCAGGTAAATCCTCCCTGTTTGAAGACATGACAAGTGCTGCCCTCAGGCTCGTGCTGGGCATGTGTCCCATACCATGTGTAATAGCAGGTGTTGTCAGATGTCCCGCTGTACTGAGGGCCTGCAGTCGACATCACAGCCTGAGACAGCTGCCATTGTGGAAGGCAGGAAAGGTGCCACAGGCGTACAGATGCCTTTACTGCTGACGTTGCAAATGTCTTGTCATATTGTCTCAACAACGAAAATTCTCAACCAACTAGACGAGCATAAGATGTTCTGAGCCAGAATTGGATTTAAATATCATGATTATCCTGCCCATAAACACTTTTATGATTTATGGATCTCAGCAATTGGAGGGACAGTGGTTGTCAGATCAACAACTCCTCCAACTCATATGTCAAACTATGTTGTATGTGGTAAAAACAACAGCCTCACATCATTTCGGGTCTATTTGCTTTACCAACACATGGTTAATGAGCTTGTAAAGGTAAGGGTGATGGTTAGGGTGACGTGGCAGAGAATGGGCACAATTACTTAACAGAATATAAGAAAATCCATTTAATATACACAAACTTGACAGAGTTACCAGGTCCAACACTGACCTCTAGCCTACATAACTACCGCTTGAGGTCTGCGGCCTTTAAAACGACCACATACGTCGTAATATGACCTGTCTGGTCAGATCAGATGTACAATCATTGATTTAATGTTAAACCTTTTAAAACTGTGGAGCCCATAGAGCTTACACAAGGCCTTATACAGATTAGTTTTTAGCCTAAATTATTAGTGTCAGACTCGAAATATTCATTTTCTTTCAGAAATGTAATTGTATTTGTCAACAAATATATGTATTACAATGACTTGGAAAATGTAACCTTGTTATAATGTTAGCTTACTAATGGCGAGAGATCAACTAGGGTTTATTGTTCACAAAATGGTCCACATCATCACTCGACCTATGTGCCTTTGGGATTGCCGTCATTTGAAAGAGAGGACACTCAGTGTAGTAAATGAAGATGTCAACAAGGATCATTAAAAGCAATATGCTGTGCAACCGAATACAAAAATATGACTAAAGTGATGGGGGAGAATCATATTCAGGTCGTGTGACCTACGCCTATCTTTGAGGAGTCGATGGTTATGGGTTATTATGGGCAAAGAAAACAGCTGGCCAGTTATGATCCAATGATCCCGTGCACAATAGGAGGGGAGCTGAGCTTGAGGAGAGGAAAGAAAATCAGCAGCCCATGATAAAATGATGATAAAGTGATGTTAAAATCACTCTGTGGCCTGGGGTGAAACCACCGTGTGGCCTGGGGTGAAACCACTGGGTGGCCCAATATGTGGCTGATCTGTTTGAAGCTTCAGATCAGCCCTACCCTGGAGCGCGGAGGCAGAGATGACTGGCTATCTGAGAGAGGAAGTTGATCAATGGAAAGCAAATGCAGAGGCATATTCCTCTCATGTCAAATTAGATAGGAATTGCTGTGCAGAACGATCATAGGTACGGCATCTGAAAAAGGGGTTTTAATAGCGTTGTTTTGTTTCTGGAATATTGTTTTTGAGAGAGAGAAAAAAGGGAAACAAAATTCAGTTTAGTGGGCAAACATTCCTGAGACTACAAGGCTAGTTTATTTCCCCAATAAAGCAAAGTATTTGTCAAACACTCTACTTGCTCTTTTCACATGTTCACTGTGGTATGGTGTAATATATCAAATAATATTGACATGCCTCCTTGACCTCCTTGTTTCACCCTCTTACTTTTGGTAACAGGCTAGGTGTAAAAAAAACGATGTCCTGCTTTCAGTCGACTTGTCAATTCTCTTATTGTTTTTTTCTACATACATAGAAAACATCCTGCTACAACTTTAAATAGGTTTGCCAAATTTTGTATTTTCATCCGACTTCATCATTTGCTCTTGTACGTATGCACCAAGTTTAAAATTCAGCACACATTGTTATGCACATCCATTATCAGGTCCAGTATCAGCGCTGCCATGTTATTGATCTTGTTCTGTCAGCCTCCGTCAGTAGTGTGTTTGACTGTGTGGATATTAAACACATTTCCTGTGTTGTCGATTGAATCGGCGATGTGCCTTTAAGTGAAGTTAAGAAATGTTTGTAGTGTAAACTCACTCCGCGTTGTGTTTTTATCCGTTTCTCCAACATTTAATTTCCTGGTCCGTGGTTTGCCCATAAAAATCGGGCGCATCGATAACAGGGTGTTAGTAACAAACGGACAAAAATAGGAAATGAGCTCAGAAAAACCTACTGTGTAAATTTGGTCTGTTTATGTCATAGGCACCAACATGTGTCGTGCCAACTTTGAGCATCTGGCTTCTCTTGAGGTTTCAGACTTCATTTTGGAAGACGTAAATCGATTTACTGCCAGACAATATGCATTTTAGATGATCAAATTAGCCGGGAGGCCGAGGGAGGATGGGAGTCAGGAAAGGGGGTGGGTGAGATCGAAAAGAGACATGGGAGAAGGTGAAACAGGAAGCCTGGGCAGGAAGCAGGCGGAAGAGAACCAGGCGGGCGGAAGGAAAGGGATATGAAGATCTGGAGGGTCAGGGTTTATTGCGCTTTATGATCAACCTGAAATGGCATTTACAGTCATTTCATGTTGGTAGATTTCTTGTTGGAAGAGGGTGTTATTTTCTCATCATCTGTCCCTCTGTCGTCTTCCAGCTAAAGGAGAACCTGCGGTAGCGGTTGCAAGGAGATGTTCACTCGATGTTTGTCACATTGATCAAAGAGACTAACTATTTTAGACCACCGCCAGCCTAATGGTTAAGATGCTGACCATGAATTGCCACGTCCCCAGCTTGAGTCGGACTGGAAAACCATTTCTGCATCTCTCTCTCTCTCTCATTCCTTTGTAGTATGTCGTTTCTCCACTTGTGCTTAAAGACGTGTTACTGCAAGGCTGCTTCTATAGCTGTTTCAATGTCACCTGTCTCAAGAGGTTCATGCATGTAACTCGATATTCAGCCATGTTGGAAGACGGCATCCGCATTCCCCATCGCATCTACCAAACTCTCACACAGCTCTAAACAACTGTTAGCTCCTGACCTATCTGAATCCCTGAACACATCTGAGATGCTGGCAGTTGTTCAGAGGTCAGTTACCAGGCTAAAGTTCTTCTCCTACGTGAAGCAAACCCCCCCCCCCCCCCCCCCCCCCCGAAAGAATCAACGCTGTCTTCTCTGTTATTGGAGGGATATTTTTTTAATAAGAAGAATTATATTTGTAAGAACTACTATAATATTTTTATGGAATCATGTGTTGTTTTATTTTTTTAATTTTTTATTAATGTACTGTATATTGCTTTAGGCAAAGTATGCACAGTGCAGCCTCACTATGTAGGAAAAACATTTGGATGCTAAATGAACCAGTTGTTCTTACCAGCAAGTGTTTAAAACAAACCTGCTATTGTCTCATGGTATGACTGGAAGTACAAGGAGGATGACAAAGAATATCTTGGAAGTAAAATTTGTTTCAACTGACAATGTATGAACATTAAAAACATGTTTCATGTTATATAGTACCTACTTGTGCTCATCTATTGATAAAATATGTTGAGAGGCAATCAAGACAGAGTCACTGAGGAAATTAACTGAACTGCAAGTGACAGCAAATATATCTTACACTCATGCACTGCTCGTGGGCCCACCTCATTTTGCTGCAATAACCAGCGAGTAAGAGCCTTCATTATTTTCCCCTAGAATTTATTTCACGTCTGTTGGTACTCGACAAAATCGCGGTGGAAAATGCAAGGTGCTCGGAAATGCAGAGCAAAGAACTTGTCTCTATCCTTAGTACATCATTTTTCACAGGAAGGTTGACTTTATTGTACAATAAATGACACAATTTGCAGTTCATGGATCAGTAAGTGTGGATCCTCCTCTTTGTGTGCTTGTTAAGAACGTCACGCTGGGGAAGAAAACAAGCCCCCTTTCTCTCCTCGAATCAAATCAAGAGTTCTCTGAGTCACTTCGGGATCAATACTGTTAACAGCCTGAGTATGAATGAAACAGATAATCTGACACCTATGAACACATGACTCATGTGTGGATCAAAGGCATAGCAATAGGATCATCAGTGGAACAATACGACAGATGCATAATTACACTTAGAATCACATTTTCATTAACACCCTCGGCCCCTTCATCAACGCTATTGATTCTATCTACAAATAGGCCTTAAGATTTAAGCTCGCAGGTTCAAATCATAATTAAGATGATGGTTTGTGGTGTAAGAAAACAATTTCTCCAAAAAGATAAGGTTCATGAAAAATTTATGAGATGAGTTGATGAATTATTGCAGCCTTAAGCCTCTACGATATTGTCTTTCATCACGGGGATCAATGATGTCTCTGCAATATCTGAAGAAAATGGAGGAAATATTCGAATTAACACCTGAAATGCCCTGCTGCTTATAGCCTTTTTTTTCTCAAAATACATTTCTATTGATTTAATATGTATTTTAAAAGTGATTCTATAGACAGACGACATTGACCACATATTACACACATACGGTGTAAAGTAACTATCTTTTTATCAATGAAATTATTCCAGCTTCTGCTCCGTCCTTGAGCTGCCTAATGCTTTGTGTGTGTGTGTGTGTGTGTGTGTGTGTGTGTGTGTGTGTGTGTGTGTGTGTGTGTGTGTGTGTGTGTGTGTGTGTGTGTGTGTGTGTGTGTGTGTGTGTGTGTGTGTGTGTGTGTGTGTGTGTGTGTGTGTGTGTGTGTGTGTGTGTGTGTGTGTGTGTGTGTGTGTGTGTGTGTGCATTTATTATGTTGTTGATTTTATGCACGACTTGACACTCACGCAAATGCAGGGGCCCTTTTGACATTAAAACTTTTTTATGTATTCATAAATTAAACTCTCTCAAGGCCCTTCCTCAAAGTCAGATCGTCTTCATGGTCAAGCGACTCATCAAAGTCCCATTAGGGACGTGGTCGTCTGTGTGTGTGTCAGATTGGCTGCAAATAGGCGAACAGGTTGGGGAGGAAAGGGAATGCAAAACAAAACGGGGAGCAACCGGAGACTCGAGTGCAAGACAGACTTGGATCAATAGAGAGGACAGACACTTTATGGAGTGCTCGGGGCACGCAGCTCATAATAATCACAGGAGTGTGTAAATTATCTCATGGCGCACAAAGGTGTTAATGAATCGCTTCATACGAGAGGAGGAAGAGAGGTGATGAAATATGTTCACCGTAATAATCTTCCAGTCACAACCAAAATATTTTTCATCATTTGTGCATATTTGAATATAAATAAAAGACTCAATAACAGAAACAAAATATGATAAATGTAGTGTTTTCTCCTTTTCAGGATGTTGATAGTAAAGAACATAATTCACATTTGCCCTACACCTCGAGTAGAATGAATAAACTTTTTCTTGTGTGTGGCATGATCAAGGTCAAAAAATGGCAGATGACACGTGACCAGCCTTGGTTTAATGAGAGTAATAGAGTGATGCGATACCTGGCTCTTGTGGCGGTGTAGTGGTAGTGAATGACATGCTGAATTCTCAGAGTTAAAACCATGACAACTGTCTGATTTGGAAGAAAATGCAATGCCTTCAAGATTTCTTTACCAGACATGATAAAATGTGTTAAATTCTGCGTTGTCCCAGGAGTGATTTCAGAAAAACAATACAATCTGGTTGTGACGAGAACATTTTGGACATGAAGGACCATTAAAACTCTGTTGAGCCAAACCTTGAACTGACATACAGTATGACAGATATATGTATAATACATATTTATAGGAATATCATTCCATTCATAAAAACAGATTAGTGGTCATTTTCTGCTCCGTGAAAATAAGATGTTTTTTTTATGGAGGTCATGTGTCAGTAGAGAATATAAGGAAGAAATTTTAATCTTCTGAAAAAAATCATTTTGTAGACATTTTTTTATTTTATACAAATCAGTGAAATTTCAGTCGCCCGTAGAATCGGATTTTCCTGACAAATCACATTCCTCCAGAGGTAGCGCTTTATGCCGTCTGCCTTCATGGAATCTGTGGTAAATTATGCATATACCTGTGTACCCTGGAGAAAAAATATTGTACTCCAGGTCATGCATTATAAATGAACACGAACAACTACAGGGTACACAGACGCCCGGCGTCCTCAGGTAAGGGTAAAAGCCCAAAACGATTCAAAGTCATGTTGCTTTTGTAATTTCGGCCACCCAGGGGATAGCAGCAAGGACACATCAGCACTGTGAAGGCCTTGCGCTGTTGTTGCTCAATAACGCTCGCAGGGCGTCTGGATCCAAAGAGTCCTTCTGAAACCCCCTCCTCCGTGGCAGAGCGGTACACATCGGGTCTACCTCATCGGTTTCCTGAATGTCCGTAGCGTTACATCAGTTGGAGTTTTGTGAGAATCCTCCTTACTCGGCCTCAGCACTGTCATATCTGGATGTCTTTTTAAGGCTCCCTATTGGCTGGTACCTTCTCTTTTTTTTTCCACATTACAAAATCCATTTTTTTTTCTTTCTCTCTGTCTTGAATGTTGTCAAGTTCAAGGTCAATATTGTCTTCTTAAGTCTCAGCCCAGGGTGAGCAAATGGGACATCTCTGTTGGCCATGAGAAGGGGGAGCGAGAGCAAGAAACAGTGGGGGAGTGTGTGTGTGTGTGTGTGTGTGTGTGTATGTGTGTCTGTGTGTGTGTGTGCAGCTGCTGATTGGTGTGTCTTGTGCAGAACTGATTTAAGGCCCCTGGCCACAGGAAGAAGGCTACTCAATACTCTAGGCACGTCCCTGAAACCAGCAGCAGAGGAAGCACTATTGCCATTCAGCAGCCTCGACTGCAGACGCCTAAATGAGTCTGTTCTGTCCTGCAATGCCCAACGTGGCAGTCTGCCACTTACTCAACTTCTCCAGCTCCTAATACGCACTCCCCGTCCGGCTGCTACTTCTATATTCTCTCCTCCAGTTCATCCTTTACTCTCTTTTTTTCTCTGCCTCTCTCATTCAGTCTCACTCTCATCTCCACTTTCAGTCTTACTGTCTGTCCCCCCCCCCCCCCCCCGCCTCATGCATGCGTTGTCTGTCCATGCATTTCATGTTCCTGTCAACTTATCTTTACATCCACAGTCCGCTGTATCCCACTGCTCTGCTCTGATTTGTCACTGTCCCATTTATTGGAAGGTCCAAGCCAGAGATGCCAACCTCACATAATCAGACACTGTCACAAAGCATGCATATGTTTATCCCGTCAGCTAAATGTGCAGCCTTGAAAAAAACATACAGCAGGGGCAACTACGGAGCATAAGGCATGTTGGTAAGGAAGCTCTTTAGGCTGCCCTATGCTTATTTTGATTGTTTGTAAAAAGAAAAGGCTTTAGTGTATTCATTAGTAAATATCAAGGTTATTCTGCTCTCGGTCCATTCAAATATTCACCGCCAGTGGATGACTGTGTCTTAGTCACAGTTACAGAAGGACAAAACCCGTAACACAAATCAATTCAAGTTTATCCTGCTGAAATGAGGATGTAGCACTTATAGTGTGTATTTGATCGTGAAGACCATGTTTCTATTCTAACCCAGTTCCAATTTGTAGCCCATCACCAACTTTCCATTTCTTCTCTGTTCCCTTTTTATATCTTCCACTTACCTTTTGATAATCTCCCTTTGTTTTATCTGCTATGCTCCCCCCATCCCCCCTGTCCCTCACAGATGTGGTGTAATCATATTTAGCTAAAATATATATATTTTTTTCTCTGTTGTTTTTTTTACACAGTCAGTGTAAAAGGGTTCTGAAGCTAGATTAATAAACAATAGGTGGATTA
Source organism: Scophthalmus maximus (assembly GCF_022379125.1). NCBI lineage: Eukaryota > Metazoa > Chordata > Actinopteri > Pleuronectiformes > Scophthalmidae > Scophthalmus > Scophthalmus maximus. The sequence continues at coordinate 14,408,704 of NC_061525.1, forward strand.
CTGCTTTGTTTTGATTAAATCTGTTTGCCTGTCAGGATAGAATATTTAATGTCCACTAAATTCTGTGTGGGTTGGTTGGAGAAATGGTGAGGATTTGTTTACTTCTACCTGCATATTTCTCGTGTCACTGTACACAGCGTTTCACCTAATGTCCCTTTGCCACCTGTGGGTTGATGGCGGAGGAGTGGGGCGGGTTAGTATCAGGGACGGTGTGATGACAGCTCGTGAATTCTAAAAGCTTTATCTGTCCCCTGCAGCCTGCCTGGGCAGCTCACTGCTGCCTCTCATCTCTCCTGTGTGTTGCATTGAATATGGCTCTCCAATTGGGGTCACGGCGCAGACCGATAGGAAGCTATATTCCTTCATAACTGGAGGCAGAGCCCAGCATTAAGTTCAGTATTAAGAACAGCGGCAGAGAGATGGCAGGGCTGAACACCAGCTGACTGACAGACCGTGACGCCTTCAGATAGAAACATTAGACATCAATTATTGTAAAGGCGAGATGCATAATTTTCCAATTTTTCGTCTTTAAATTCAAGCTACCATGTGTCCGTTTCAGTAAAGTGCTCATAAAGTGCTCATAAAACTCTGTCATAGTGACCTTATGTATACTTTTAAAGGTGATGGGGAAAAAAATATGAACTTCTGTGTTTTATCACACTATTTCTGACTCAACAATTTGAGATCTATTTCAAGTTCCACGTTTCTTCGTCAGCTTTCAATCACATCACATGGTCTTTATCAATGGGTCGATTCACTGCCACTCATCATAGATATCAGTCCCCTAAATACATCCATGCATTATTTAATGTGAAATTTTATCAACAACATTAAATAAAGTGAATCAAAAATTCCTGGATCTGCCCCTTTGTCTGGATCCGTGGCAAAATTGGTGTTTTGACCATGATTTTGGAATCAGTGGTGACACGTGTCTTTCAACTACAATATATTTGGATTCCCTGAGACACTCGAAGCTTCTCCTGCATGAGTGAGTCCTAAACAAAGTTAGATGTCCAACTTTTGGTCTCAGTTATGGCCTACAGAAAAATGTGTTGGGAGTGTAGGGTTGCTTTGCTGCACTGTAAAGGGTAAATAAATCAAAACCTTCCTAACAGTCATCTCTGCTGCAGCAGCTCGTAGCAGCTGTCTTGTTCGTTCTGCTGTTTGTCCCTTTTCCCAGATTACCGATGGGGATTGATGGCCGTGCCAGAGCAAAAACAGAAAAATCCATACTGCCCTCCTGCCCTTTCCATTTTACATTGATTTCATGGTGAAATATCAATCTGCATATGACATATACGGCTGCAGAACAAAACATGTTTAGAAGTAAATCAACATAAGGCTGCTATGAGGACAGCGTTTTATAAAACCGCTGCTCAGAGACCTTTTTTCACCCATTCCCTTTTTTTTAGAGGCGATTAAAGAAGAAAGACAAATGAAAAATCCATTCAACCCAAGCGCTGATGGATTTTATTCATGAAGTAAAAGCAGCATTTATGAGTTCACTTTAATTTGCATGCACATTATCACACACACACACGTATACAAGGACAAACCCACTGTGCAGTATACACAGACGCTCATTAAGTGCCTTGTTGACAGCTATGATAAACAGCACACATAAGAATCCGTTCTCTCCATGTTTTTAACTGATAATTAACTGATTTTTTAAAAATTATCAACGGAAGTGCAATACTAACATACTGTACTACATAGGAAACGCCCTACAGTGTAGGAAATGCCATAATCATATTTGGCCAGCTCTTTGCTTATATTCCACCAAATCGCACCGAAATCTGTTCAGAAATCAGTTTCTGAGATGATCGGCTGCAAACTAAGATACAACTAACTACAACAAAGTTGTACATGGAGCAGATGAAAAGACAATACGGAGATTGTTTTTCAAAAATAATTGACTGAGGTCACTTTGCATTACCCTCTTTTGTTTGTGGGAATGAATTAGTGGTCATTAGTTGAAGTGGATCCTTTAGACCTCATGGTTTTGTTGTCCTTGCCCAGAATCACCGCGTCCTCGCATCGCAGCCCAGTGCCATTTTGGTGCTTTTAAACTTAACTATGAACTTTGTTGAGGTAAAAACGGCAGCAACGATATTTGATCTGATTAATGTTACAGAAATAATTATGGGTGCTGCTTACCCTTTTAAAACTGCTATTCATTGTATTCAGCGCCTAAGCAAAAGCCTTTTTTTTTTGGATTAGTTTAAATTTGATAGGCGGTGAAAAAAAGAGTCTCCGTAATAAAAATGCAATTGTATCCACTCAATAATAACGTCATTAAACCATGGGCTTATCCTGAGCTAGTTTTTATCTGCTCTCAAAAACAAATCTTAAAACTGCACAGATTAAAATACGTCCATAGAGTAGGTTACCATTCTGTGACTAGCGTGTGACTAAAGTAACATTCACCCTGAAACCGAAGAAGCTGAATAGAATTCAGCCAACAATAAATCCTTTTATTACATCATAAAAAAAAATCATTACTTTGTAATCTCTTTGCAAAAGATGAGTGTTTTCAATGTGCTTCTGAATCTTGAATATTGTCTGGGCAGAGAGCACAGGTTCATGTCAGCCTGCTATTCCTTCAATTAATACAAACCAAATTTCTGTTAAGATTGTTCGAGATTTTGCAGAACAATTGAAGCCCGCGGCTAATAATTTCTCTTTCCAGATAGTACATGAGAACTGTTTCACAAGGGCTTTTCATAAAGTAGCTTTCACAGTGTGGCGGCCGTGTTGTGTATGTTTTAAAATGTGCCTCACAGCTAGTCAGGTCTGTCGAGCGTAGCACAAGCAGATATTTTCTCAACCAAAGCATAATTGCTTATTTCTCCGCCGTACATATTTGTATGCACATATTTTGGTGCAGCTACTTGCAAATGTATTAGGCATCTTGGATAATCAGTGGAATAACAGCCAATGGCAACTTTAAAACCATCTTGTTTTAAAACGAATCGGCGGTCAGGAAGTTAATCAGAGTATATGTCTGGTATTCTACTTTCATATAGGCAATTTTCAGATTATGATTCACTTTATTGCATTTTCTGCAACTTTACGATCCCAATCAGACTCCACATGATGTGAAATAAATCCAAACAGTGACATTTAAGAGCAACAGCACAATTTATTTGATGTGTTGAGGCCGGACTTCAGACTGGCCATGAAATGCCATTACTCAAAAGATGTTAAAGTTACCATGCTCTTTATTAATGGTAAGGGCAGGCGCAATAAAAGGGGGATTGTAGTCCTCTAGTTGGTTTTTGACAGGAAATGGGATCTGTATTTTTGTCTTGTATACATCAGCCTGAAGCTTTGAGGAGGATAGAAGGATAGAGAGAGAGGGGAGGAAGCATAAAGAGGGAGGGAAATGAGTTGGGGAGAAAAGCAGGCAGAAGGGAAACTCAGCAACAATATCCTTTCTGCTGAAACTTTACATATGTCAGCACTTCAAAAGTTTCCCCATCATTATTTATCCCACCACCCCTCTAAGAACTTCAAATATTCATTTGATCTAACCTTTTATTCTGTGCCCTGAATTTTCTCAAGCCAGATACACATAATGCAAAATGTATTGCAAGTAATTACACGTGGATCTCCCGACGGAATAAAATGAATGCTTTGAATTGATCCATCCCTGTAAATGTGCTTGAGCCACTGCAGGACTCTCAGGTCGAATCTAAGGTGGTAAAGTAGCTGCGCTCGCAGAATCCCTGTTTCCCCGTTACCATCACAAAGTAGCAGTATTAATCTGTTTTACAGTATGTCGTCGGAGGAGTCAGCCAAACTTAATGAGATCAATACTGCAAAAGACAAACCACCAGAACTAAACCCTTGTTTATTGACAACGTAACAGCATGTGGTTTGCCTAGATGGGCAAATGTGAGCAGCGAATAGCGATAAAACAGCAGCGATAACATTTTTCTGCATCAATGATGTTTTCCTTTAGAATTATTTACTTTGCATTTTACAGCTTTACTCACTTGTACATCTTCCACATTATTCTGGTAGCACACGTTTTTGTGCAAAAATGAATCCCATTGAAGAGTAGGGCATTACATTATTTTCCATCCCTGGAAGAAATTACATTTGTGAAACGCAGAGCAGCCTGTAACTCTATTATACCCCTGGTTGAGAGGAGGGTCACAAAGGAGTCAACTGACCACAAGTGTTAACACATTATCTGAACAACAGTGGGATGGGGTGAAAAGGTGGCTGTCAAAGAGAGGAGCGAGATGCGATAAGGTGATCAGCGGACATTCTCAGACAGCGTCTCCCAGATGACGTTTGCCCGAAATACTTATTAATACGTATAAAGAGTGAAAAAAGAATAACTTGTCAACCTTTGAAGCTGAGGGCAGATTTAGGTGGTGAGGTAATGATTCTGGGAATCTGCTCATGATATGAAGAAATGAACACATAACAAGGTCACACAAAGATACAGCCTCACTGTAGTTCATATTCGACATGGCAGGTCCTGCGTGTGCATACGCTGTGACAACGGAGGGAGATTTCCCCGTGATAAGGTTGATCTCTGGGGAGAGGTTTAATCCTCCTCTGAGTGAGGGTGCCATTAAGATGCAATGACACGAGATTAATGCTCATCTTCGAGTGACATTTACTTTCTCATTTACCGTGGAAATTGTCTCACAGTATTGTATGTTGGGCCTTGTTTCGTACGCTGGTGAGTTTCAGGAGTACACACAGTGGTAGAATGAATGCTTGAAGTGCTACAGTATATAAAAAGGAAGTGTATTAACCTGAGTAAGGGACAAACAGTAAAAAAAAAGACCATCAGCGAAATGGGACCATGAACTTTGACACTGTAGTTTATTAGTGTGATTCCAAACTTACAGTGTGTTGAATAAACGTCTGTCCTCACTATGGATATTCATTTTGAAGTCAACCTTTAACCGACAAGATTCAAAATGTACTGTTTAGAATGGACGAGTGAAACCCAAACATCTTATTAGCAAGGGGGTTTATTCTTACATGTGCAAATAGCAACATAGACAAGAAGACGAGGACTCACACACCATCACACACCTGCAGCGCTGCCGTAAACGGGGACGGTTAAACATAATAAAACAGACCAATAGGCCAACACAGCGTTTCCCATTAATCACCTGCACTCCTCTGGTCCGCCATGGTCCAATTTGTCTCGCCACAGTTCCATAATGATCCGAATTATACTTCTCCTAAAAACAGAAAAAGATCTCTAACTTTGTGTTTTGCATCGTTGCTTCGTCGTAGAGCGCTCTCTCTCTCTCTCTCTCTCTCTCTCTCTCTCTCTCTCTCTCTCTTTGTCATCGTCATAGTTGGACCGTTCATCTTAAGTGTGAGAGAATTTATGCTTCTTTCGGTATTTTGCTGTTTTATTAGGTCTTCAGTTCTGTATGTGGTATTAGGTCATGCTCCTGTACGCAGGTCACACTCAAATGTCATTGAATATAAAGAAAAGCTCACTGTCTGTCTCTCGGATGACTTTGACCTCACCGATGAGGCAGAAGGCCATAGCAAACAGTCAGTGTCTCTGTGTCATTGAGTCTCTCTAAGTGGGACAGAGGTAATTGGGATCTACCACGTGCCACGTGCGCATTTTTGGGTTCAAATACGTTGACTCTCAAGAGACGTTCCAATGCTTTTATGCATTTTTTTGATTTCTTGTAAAGTATGCTCCCACACGAGGATGTCTTTATGTCTTGAATTATCAAAACTCTACAGTGTGAAATGAAGTGTACTCACTGAATGTGTCCATATGCCTCATATTCATCCACCTCTTTTCTCTTTCCCTTTTACAGTGTCTATACTCAGCAGCACAGCGTTCGGAGCTCGCACCGCGTGGCTTTGTGTGTGTGCACGTACGCGCCCGCGGCACACACTGTATGTCCATGTGAGATGAGGAGAAGCTAAGTGGCCACCACAACCACCCCGATCAGACAAGCCTCCTGTGATGCAAGATGGACTAGAGCCCCACGCCACAGGAGATCAAAGGTAGGGGACGATGTGTGGTGATCAGCCGCCACTCACCTGCCCGCTTCAATGACGGCATGGAGAGAGTGATGAAGAGAGTGAAGGAGAGAGAGAGAGAGGGGAAACGATGAATAACAATGAGTCAAGCCTAAGGTCCTTCTGCCCTCTGTGTTCACACCTCGAGACAACTTCATGGCCTGCTGTGGCCATAAACCTTTCTGTTTTTTGAACATGTGTAAGTTGTTAGAAGTGCGGTTAGTGAAAAAGGCTGACCCACTCTCCAAAGATACCCGAATACTGTGTGTCATGCTGACAAATAATGGAATAGTGCACAAGATATGATATCATAGGCTTTAATATTTCAATTCAAATGAGGTTCCAATACCATCCAGTAGAATCACTGAAACAAAGCGGCAGTACAAGCGAAGAGAAAATCTATCTTTTGACACCGTTGTGGTATAGATTGTGAAACCTAAAACTGTTTTATATTGTTGACACCTTTTAAGGAAAATATTTGGGTTCAAGTGGAGTAATACCTGCAATCTAAAACATCGCTGGTAGACATCAGGATAGACCCCCGAATCGCTGCCCACGTCTCCAATTTTGTCAGCAATTCCAAACGGCCTGGTGCGGAGAAACAACTGAGCGAGGGAGACACTGTCTTAGGATTGCGATTAGTATGCTGTATTGCCCGTTGCGTCTATAAATAAAAAGCACTGGTGAAGGCAACGAGTTCTGGCAATTTCTCAGGGAGTTGTTTGAAGTAATTCTGGAAAATGCAGAGAAAAGCTGAGTGAATTAGAAATTGACGAGGCGGGTTAAGGAAAGATTAGGACTTTAACCAAAAAGGTAAATGATTGTGACATCACAAAATAGCCCCTTGAGCACGCTGAACGTTGAAGGCTGTTGATGTACTTAACTATACCGTAATAATAGCTTTCAGGGTCAAGTTTCCCTTTAAGCTGCTTGAGACACACTGGCTGCTGCGATGATGACTGTGGTCACTGTGAACGAGTTTCTGTGTTTGAAGAGAAGAATAGAAATGAAACATCAGACACTGCTCACAACAGCCTCACCGTGACACACACTTGTCCTTTTTCGTGACCGCTGCGGAACAGGGGAATTTTTTCCGTCATCGCAAAATGTTTTCACAGCTCTTACTTGTAACAACATAAGCTGCTTATAACTCAGCACTGTTTGCGTGAAAGGGGATTGTTTTATTGAGATTTATTCAACTGAGAGGTTTTTGTCCGTCCATAAAAAAATGGACCCATAAAAAAATGGATCCATAAAAAAATGCATTTTCTCTGTCTTTTACTGGTCTCAACAAGTCTGGTGGATGAACTGTTCTTTCGCTTTTCCCTTTCCCATTTTCTAGCAATTGATGACTCATTTGTAAAGAAGCAGATTTTGTCCAGATTTTTTTTTTTTCACAAACACTGTGAGTGTCAGTCATTCCACATTCTCTATAGCTGCTGTGCAAAATGCTGCTATTCGGCTCCTCCGCTGCACTGTAGTTTCCTCAAGGTTCTTCTCAACAATGGGTAGAGACTCATTTGTAGTCAAAATTTGACTTTTTTGGTCAACAAATTCACCAAATGTTTACATTCTTAGCACACTAGGAAATCCAGTACGCCTTAATCCTTTTTGCCTTTTTAATATATCTTTACTATATTAAAAATAATCATTCCATGAGCGATTTTTGTTGCCAAGGAAGGCAAAAACGAATAAAACAACACATTGGCTGCTTTTAGTAAATTCATTCGTTAGAATTGATTATTCAGTGTACAGTATTTTCAAAGTTTTATAAATATTTTTTTTTTATACAAGCAAATCTTGTGTGTCTGCATATCAAGCTAACCTATGGATATGATGATTATGTGTGTGTGTCCATTTGTACTATAGGGTGGTTGTAGGTCAGACAATCTGACCCAGACTACAGTCAGCAAGAAAACACACATTAAAGTTGTGTCAGGAAAAATCAGAACTGGCCAAAATGTCGTCACCTTCCCAAAACTTAAGTTCTATAACTCAAACTGGTCCTCACAGAGACAGAAATACAGGCACACACACACACACACACACACACACCCACACACACACAGACATACTATTACTACAACTACTACTACTTATCGAGCCTATGTCATATTACAAAGTCTTAAGTGTGTCAGCGACAGAAAAAACCCATTTCATATGCAGACTAACACGCTTTTCATATTTTTTAAGCCACCACATTCCCCCACAGGCAGCTCCAGTACGCTGTGAATACAAATACCAGAACACACAGTGCGCTGTAGAGACATTGTGTTTCTCCGTGGCACCAGTGCTCTGTGAAATCCACTGCTGACAGACTTTGACTTTTTACTGACTTTGGCTCATGAAAAGTGGTCTGAGGAGATGGTTGCAATCTCATTGCCCACATGTGCAATCTTGCATGAGATACAAGTATTGAATATCCCCCTTTTGTGATGATGGTGTATTATAGCCCCTCAGTAAGTGGCAGCCGCAGAATTCAATATTGCCACTGGGTAAATCCTTTTGCTCGGCTTTAATGGAAACTACTGGTTAAGTCACACTCGTTGAAATTATCTTTGCGGTACTTTGTTTACCACATCACTGATGCTCCTGCAGCTGCCTGTAGCCAGTTTATCTTTTCCTGCTCAGCAAAAAAAAAACACGGTGCACTTCGACTGCACAACCCGTCTTTGCAGTGGAAGTTTTAAATGTGCGACGGTGGGTGTTTGAGTTTGAGATTTATGTGTGTGCACGTATTTGAAGAAGGGTCTGTGTTTGTATGTTGACTGAATTCATGAGTCTGCCTCAGTCTGTCTGTGTTGCCGCTGGGCCACCTGTCTTTTTTCCTACCTCCTTCCCGGCTGCTCCTGAGAAGCAGAGATAACGCCAAATGATGTTTGTCTTCTCCCTGGCAGATTGCTGAGGCAGACTCTAGAAGGACTCTGGCAGACAGCTACAGTAAACTGAAGTCCAAAAGGAGATCTTCCTTTGGAGACCTGAGGGGACCGCAGCACCGATCCCTGATTACCACGCGGCCTCTTTACTTGTTGAGCCACTGTGAGAAAATATCTGAAAATTTATTTATTTAGGGACCTTTAAATAATTCTGGATATGTCCACTTCATTTTACTAATTTTCTCTTTGTTAACGATGACTGATGTGTAATCAGTAAACCGTAATTGCGTGAATGATGAATGCAATTAAAGACAGCAGGTCACCGTACCAAAGAGAATAATAGATACAATGGGAAAAAACTCTCCAGCTGTTATTTTGTCTTTAAGTTCCTTTGCATGACATCTCAAATCCGTTTCTTTAAAACAAAATAGATTATTCCACATATTCAGTACATATCAAAGCTTAATTGTTGAATTTGATTTAATGAAAGACATTTTAGAAGAATAACCACTTCAAATAACATCACCAGTTTTAAATTCTTTACAATTTTTAGTTTTCAATACATAGGAATATGAAAAGGAATAAATAATAAACAAAATGACTTAAAATAACAAGGTTTTTGGTTTGTGTAGTTGAGTGCACTGTCAGTTCAGTACAAATTGGGCCTACAGTGGTCATGTGTCGGTGTTGTGAAGCCACATTAGCAAAAAGCTTATTTTTGCCGAAAAGTTGCTAATGGAATCTTGATGGGTTTTCTTACTTTGACATCTGTTGTTGATAGCAATGAGTAGGAACTGTTTTTTGTTGTTGTTTTTTTTAAGTGTTTTATTCACATTTGGGCGGGTGACCAATTAGCAGTAGCTGTCATGAGAGAGGACTTGAGGAAAGAATATGTGTGTGTGAGTGTGTGTGTGTGTGTGTGTGCGTGTGCGCCATATATGTCCAAGTATGTGCTTGCCTTTTTTATGTTTATGCTTAGAGCACCAGGCTGTGAACATTTTCAGGGTGTGCTTACAGAACATAGTCGGTGTAGACAAGAAGAGAAGAGCCTAATTAGGCCTCTTTCCGCTCCTGTGAAAAGCATTCCCCAGATTTCTGGGACAAAAACAGAAAAATTGCTGAGCCTCTCACTTACATCCACAGAGGTCAGGGTAGAGTTGGAAAGACAAAAGAGCCGAAATGGTCGCATATCGTGCATCATATGCCCTTGTGCCTCTGAGCAACATGGAGGTGCATTCTGAGAGAGCGAAAGAGAAGGTTGAGACGTTGGAGCAAATGGATCATAGAAGAGGGAGAGTGTAAAATGGATTATAAATGGATCACAGGGTTTGTTAGAGCTTCTGTGTCCTAAATAAGTCTTTCTTGTACATATTACAGACAAAGCTATTACCATGTTCAGTCAGACATTATGAGCTTATGTCATAACAGAGTCAAAATTCAGCTTTTTGTGGGGTTTTTTAAACTCCAGCGTTGGTTGGTCATACTGCTGTCTTACTCAGCTCTCTGCGTCTCTCTCATGTGGACAAATTGTTTCTGGCCGGGCCCATTGTTTCAGTCTGATTGACTCGTGCTTGATCAGAGCTGTTTAAATAGTTGTCTCAATATTTGTGTGGCCAATTGTGAAGATGCTGGGCGATTGTGGCCCAACTGGCAGAATGTAAATTGTTCATTGCACCACATGGCTGACAGCTCTGCTGGAAAATGAAATTAGAGGAAAGGAAAGACTCATGAGCAGTTGCAGCGGACAAGGGATAATACATGACTCACACACTTTTAAGCCCGGGCTGTGTAGCATATTGAATATACATGTGGTAGAAAGCATAGCGTGGATGTGAGGGTTTAGAAAGAGTTAAGAGGCAGACTTTTACAAGACCGCTCAGACTGAATTTGATAGTGTAACAGCTACTGACTGACAGATTAGCGGCATGACAAATGATGTATGAAAGAGAATAATCTGAAATATGTGCATTTTAAAGTTGTGGAACATAATCCACCAGAACAAAAACAAACTCCTGAACTGCACCTTCAGCCTGAAACATTCTTTCATCCAGTATGAATGACCACATCCTGCACCATATTGATGAAATATGCTCTACGTAAAAATACCAGCTTTTGTCAAGTGATACATTTACTGTAATCTTAGATAGACTAGAACCACATGGGCGAGGTGTGGGGCCTCTTGTGTCGCATTTTAAGCTTGCACTCGGAGGAGTAGTAGTCAGAAGCAACAGGAACCGTTGTTGTATGTAGAGCTCCAGGTATTTCATTAGATCGCTCTGCAATGGAAACGGAAGGAGATTCTTTCAGTGTGTACTGTACTGGGGTATGCAATTTGGTCAGATTTTTATTCGACTACAGAAGACATTGTGAGAAAAACACGGAATGCAGCTCAGTTGCTCCGGACTATGGTGACAGCGGCTTTGCATTGCACTTATTTTTGCTACAGAGGACCAAGCCGTGTTTCTTCAAGGTGTCACCTTTGCCTGGTGCACTGTATATCCCATGTGCAGCCCGCAAACATGGAGCAGTGATTTTTGTCAGCATTATTAACTGCTGTTGGGCTTTATCTGGGCACTGCAGTGCATAATTGGAAAATCCAAACCCATGAAACATAACCTCCATAAAGTCTTCTTCGCCACTCGCCACTTGCATCACTGTTATTTATGAATGTGCACTGTAATTTCTGCTATCTAGTCCTGGAAGTATATTAAAGGTCCGCAGTTACACTCTGCCGCACAAGTCTACTGTCATAATTCACTGATTTTGTTAGTTTTCTCCAGGTCATATTTCTGTATGTCGAGTCAATGGCCATGTCTTGCTTTACTTACCATATTGCCTGATGAATTGCAGTGAATATCCTCTACAGGTCTCTGTCGGGGATCACAAAAAACAGAGAGAAGGACAGCGGGAGTTTCAAGGTGTATACAAGATAATGAAGAAAGGAAGAAGAAAGAGAAAAAAAATTGAAAGACTCTAGGTAGGCGGAGCAGAGGAGAGTAAGAGATAGTGAGTAGAAAGATGGTTTCTGAGGAAGAGGTAAGAGGAGGCCGCGACTGTCTAAGGGACATCGCGAGATGTAGGGGAAGGAGCTAGATGAATGAGTGCAATAGACAAAGTCACCGCAGCCTGTCCAGATGCGATCAGCGCAGAATTGAAGGGCAGCAGCTGGCACAGAGGCTAGACATGGCAGCTGGCTCCAGCGGTGTGCGGTGAGGGGTGGTATTGTTTCAGCCTTTGTAGATGCTCAACAATCCCATTTACAAATTGGAAGGACCACCAGTCACACTCACACAGAAACTGGCGGCTGTCGCTGTCTGAGCCGGCTGATGGATGGGACCACTTTGCTCGACCGATCTAATGATAATGGGGCAGAAGAGGTCAGAGTTGTCTTATGACTGTCTGGTGGCATGATAACAGTGTGAGAGAGAGAGAGAGAGACTGACAGTGCTCTGTAGATAATAAAGACACGTGCGTTTCATTTGATTATGCTGATAATTGAGCGGTTAAGGCTTGTTAGAGATATAAATGAATCCAAAAATTCGATACACATCCTATGCCCAGACCTATTTTTGAAATGTCCAAAGCAAACTCTGAGTATGCGCTGTATGCAATAATGCCTGTTTAACACTGGGTTACATGCATGCAGTTCTCAGCAAGAGAAAACTCCGCCCTGGTAGCGAAAAACCATCTGTACTTATAAGCTATGAAACATATTAAAGGACAGGTGCGGCCCTGTCTGATAGTTTAATAATCATTGACCAAAATAACGCTTTTAGTAAAACTTCCATTTGAAGCAGTCTCTTTTATACAACAAGTCATCTAATTTCAGTTGGATGTGCTGCTTGCTGTGGGGGGAATACACACACACACACACACACACACACACACACACAAACACACACACACACACACACACACACACACACACACACACACACACACACACAGACAGAGACAGAGAGAAGCCAGGCACAGCTTAGTGCACACAGAGCAGTGAGAGGATTTGTCTTGTGACTTGGGTTCTGTCTGAGGATGCATACTCTTACAGCTAGAGCTGATCTAGAGTTACACAGCTGATTCCTCTGGTCTTTCTCTTTGTCTGGCCGAGGCTAAATAGGTAGAGTTGGTCGTCCACAAACGTGAAGGTTTGTGGTTTCGATGCCCCTGTCCGCATGCCGATGTGTCCTTGGGCAAGACACTTATCCCTGAATTGTCTCTGACGGCTCTTCCGACAGTGTATGGTAAACAGCAGCGCTGTATGAAGGTGTGTGAATGGGAGAACGTGACTTGTCCTGTAAAGCAGTTTAAGTGGTCAATAAGACTATATAAATATAGTCCCAACACTGAAGAAGACTGAAATCCAAAGCTTATCTTTGGAGCTGCAAGCTAATACTGTTCCACCTCAATTTTGCCTCCAGAAATCTCTTGACTTTTAATAATTAAAGCGTGCATTTGTATTCAACCCTGTCACAAGCCGACGCCATTGTGAGCAGTGAGTTGGGATGAATGAGCTCAGCTCATGTGCCATATTTCCATTCTCGTTGGGCTTTTAGTTCTCACTGAGCCGTGAACAGCTCTCCCGTGACGGCGCAGGTAGAGAGCATCTGCGAGTGGCGGAGAGACAATTTGCTGTTGAGTAACCCCAGTGTTTGTGTGAGTGACAGGCCCTTATCAGAGCTCCCCGCTGGCTGATCAAAGTTGAAAGAGGGTCAGGCTGAATTAAAGGCTAGCTAATTAAAATGTCCAGGGAACATGCCATCCTTCGTTTCATTTATCTCCTCCAGCACCGTTGGGAAGAGTAAGAGAGAGGTGAGATGCGGGAGAAGCGAGGAAAAAGAATAAAGGTGTGGTATCCCATGAGTTGCACTATATCTGTTACTAGAGAAAAGATTACTCAACCTCCTCTCTGTGTGTTTGGTTACAACCGGAGATGTGCTGTTTCTATGATACAGGATCTTGATTTAAAAGTCCCATATGTATGTGAGTAGATGATTAAAGCGAGAGTTTGGTAGGAGCCTGTTCACCTGAAAGCAGATCGCTGTAGACTGATAGCCCCAGGCAAAGAAGCAAAGCATGTCCTGGGACATCCACAAAAGGCCTTTTCTCTTTTCCGCCTGCTCTTACATTGTCTCTGTGGCATGGCCCTTTTCCAAACCTCCCATTTTCACAGCCTGTTTGTGAATCCGAGGCTCAGAGGTTGTTGGTGCATGTGTGTGTGTGTGTGTGTGTGTGTGTGTGTGTGTGTGTGTGTGTGTGTGTGTGTGTGTGTGTGTGTGTGTGTGTGTGTGTGTGTGTGTGTGTGTGTGTGTGTGTGTGTGTGTGTGTGTGTGTGTGTGTGTGTGTGTGCGTGCGTGCGTGCGTGCGTGCGTGCGTGCGTGCGTGCGTGCGTGCGTGCGTGCGTGCGTGCGTGCGTGCGTGCGTGCGTGCGTGCGTGCGTGCGTGCGTGCGTGCGTGCGTGCGTGCGTGCGTGCGTGCGTGCGTGCGTGCGTGCGTGCGTGCGTGCGTGCGTGCGTGCGTGCGGCTGGGGTTGCCTCTCAGGATACAGTTGGGGTTTTGGGCTTTTTGGAACCAAATGATGCATTCACACACAAGTCAGAGGATATTTAAGCTGAAGGGTATTGCTGACTCTGTTTGAATGAGATATGAAATAGCTGTGTTGTGACATATATACAATTTATTTTTCTTGGAAACGCAAGTGAAATAAATGTTATAATTTCAAAATTACAATGCCCCTCTCGTAGTCATTTTAAAGACTAGTATTGTTTATGTCTTGTAAATTGTGTAGTTTGTAGTCGTGAGTTTCTCAAAAGAAATTCCCCAACTTTGAAATTTGGTTTATTGATGAAGAAGGTTATTATATTTTATTGTATTTAGCATGTCGGCAATGAAATGCTGCTTGAAAGAGAAAAGAAGAAAAAAAAATCATTTCACCAATTATGCCAATGCACCTTAGGTGTGAGAGCCGGTGCCATCGGGTTGTCTAATAATCTAAGTGTGTGCGCTCTTTCACACCAGAGATTTTTGTTGTGAAGGTGTCTGAGGCCGACTGAGACCGAGAGCAAATCAGTCTAATGAGATGCCATGTTGCTCTGTGGAGATGATTACCTCAGGGGGAGAGGCATTAGATTGATGGGGGCAATCTTGGCCTCAGTCTTTGAGACACACCAGCGCCTTCGCCACCAACACCAACACCAACACCAGCAGCAGCAGGCGCCATTTAGACAGAGACGAGTCTCTCCCGCTCAGCCCAAATGACCCGTAACACTTTCTTGGAAAGTCAAAAAGGGGCGTTCTCTGCCTTGCCACCAAAGCTTTAAGGGAGAATAAAAAAATGTAAGCATTGTGCTGCTTTTGTAAAAGTTCAATTCCTTAATGCCATCAGTCACAGCTTGCCTCTGCACATGCTGATCACCATGGTAACCCGGCGTTACCCCTGACTACTTGGGTAATGTCTGTATGGATCTTCTCTCTCTGATCCCGGCTTTCTCAAATGTATTAAAAGGCCATTTTTTTCTGAAAAAGAAAAAGCAGGGAATTTGCAGAAAAGATTGGTTACACGACAGCAATTAAAGCATGTTTGTCATCTAAAATTTGAATACTGATGAATCGATAACTGAGATTGCAATAAATGATGATTGCTGGATGTTCGAGTTGGGCCCAGCCTTGTAAGTGTGATTGCCTGCGCGGGGGTTTTAGAGACCCATTAATCAGGACTTGGTTGATCGTGTCTCAGGTCAGCAGTGATCTGAGGGGAAAGCTCCTGGAGTTGAATGCAGCAGCGGTTCAATAGCTCACAGTGGACAAGCCATGAACCCGGCAGATGACAGCAGAAGTAATAGTAGCACTGGTACACTGCTCAGGAGAGCTAATCTAAAGAGTCTGACAATTCTGATCTCATTTCTATATTTCAGTCCAACAATACTTTATTTTTTTTAACCCGCAAACCTAGCTTGCTTCTGTATTAGTTTTGTTAACGGATATACGACAATGATATTAAAATGTAGGTTTTAGATTTTTTGTTGTTGTGGACATCATTTAGCCTAGTTATGGCAGATGAGCCTGATAATTGTCAGTAACATTCTTACCAAAACTTCTGCTCACTCTGTCTCTAGATGTAGTCTGACAATGGCTGGATGCTGGCATCACCTCCTGCAGCTGGAAGCACAGCAAAAAGGAAGCAGCTAATTGGACTGATGATTGGGGATTGTGATTAGGGATTGAGTATTTTTTTTGTGGAAGAGAAAAACCAAACACTGCAAGCAAGGCTAAGCTGCTGCCTACCTGAAATTGTTCTACTTGAAATTGGGACTCGCCTGCCAAGATTGCTGACAGGTGCCATGTACTGTAAAGTTCTCATGAATGACCTGGGATGCAGAATATTCAATTTAAATAAACTGCAGAGCGTTATTTCAACTGTGACATAAAACTTTTATTCATTTACGGCGTCAGCATTCATTATTTGTGAATTTTATCTGCAGCAATCAAGTCAACAACCTGTCAACCTTGCATGGGGGTTTGGTCTGGCTGTACTTTTAGATGCACTCAATGGTGTGAAGTGAAGCTGTGAGCAGATGCCTTTTAGATTTTAATGTGATTGGATAATAGAGGGACGCAGGGAAGTACACGAATGGCCCAGAGCCAATAGCAGGGGCTGGGAAGAAGTAATGAATGAAGGTGCATAGGAGAGTGAATAAAGTTGTCCTCTGAACTTTTGCTCAGCTCCATTAACCAACTGCTTAGCAGTGGTGGAGCATTAATAAAGCCATAAACATCTGCTACTGATGAGCACAGTGACCCGTCCCTTTAGCATTTATCAAGTGGATTTACTTCAGGACAATAAAATCCCATCCTGGTGCAGGACATTACAAATACTATACCGTTTTTGTTCTAGATTGCAGTTTATTTTTTGGACTCATCAGTGGCTTAAACAGCTGCTCTTGTTGGCTATTCACAGAGCGGTTGACACTGTCCGCCCGTCTTCCAGTGGTTTCTCCTCTGACTGTACAGGATCTCGCTCTGCACGCTGATCCAGCTCTGGAGTGGAGCGTCAGGGAGCCCGGGGGTAGTGCTTTGAGGCCGAGGCTTAACTCTGGGATTTGATGCTTAACCTATTCTTAAGTGTGCTTTCCACCGATACTTTAAACAGCATATGTTTATTTTACACCCTGGTTGAGGCACTTATTAGTGTCAACATCCTTATCATTGAAATATGCTAATATATCAGCCCTAATCGGCTTTATATCAAAATTGGCTCAGTGTCGAAGTAATCCTTAAATGTGCCTTATCTTTCTAGGTTCCTATTTTCGATAAAGGTTATATATATACATATGCTATTCATACTATGATATTCATATAAAGTATATTCATACTTTGTCCATGTTAATTTACAACAAGACGGTCTGTGTACATATGAGTCAACAAAAAAGTATTCCAGACACAACCATTAGCTCACGCTCGCCTTGCTGTGCTCCAAGGTAGTTCTGGCAGTAACTCAATGACCAATTCACCAAAAATTCATAATATCAGTAAGTTAGCTAATGTCATCATGCCAGTCGCTCATGAAAACAGACATGTGACATTATCAAGTTGGCTCTGGGTTATGTTGGCGCGCTTTTTGCAGATTGTCGAATTATCAGGCTTTGAAAACCACTTTCAACAATGGAGACATCCCAATTCAAATTCGAGGATCTTGCAATATAACAATCATTGCAGAGCTGTCTTGTTGGCAGTATACTCAGTTTTAATTATGCCACTTTTTTCTGCTTCTGCAGCGAAGACAAACATGGCTAACACCACAAATATGTGCATTATTTTCTCAGTTATTTATACGCTTTCTGGTATGAACCAGGGAAGTGGTGCCGCTAAGGTTTTAAACTTATAGTGTGATGGAGGGAAATTGCTAAATGTATGGATTAATTCAAGGGGGGAAAAAAATGTCTTCCAATTGTATGTTTCTGTTAGTTACATCACTAAGTATTTTTAAAAGGTGCCGTTCATCTTAATAATATATTTTATCCCCCAAAGTTCTTTCCACTGCACATTGTGCGCATAATTGATGACTGGAGTCTCTTCACTCCCGTTGTCAGATTGAATGAGCTCGTCCAAGATGCTATATGGTGAAAGTCAGATTAGCACTGGAGCCCATTTCATATTTCTCTGTTTAGATTTGAGTGTGAGTTAAGTCATCTCTTAAAAGTCATTTTTCATTCCCTTCTGTCCGTTTCCTGCCAAACAACAAAGGCGCCATGTCCTCAAACTCCAAAGTTTTTTCAGGTGAACAAAGACAAGACGATCGCTCTAATAAATTAGCCTTTGTATGCCCTTGTCACTATCTCCGACTCTTATTGCCTCTCTCTCTCTATCTGACACGTTAGGTCTCATACACAGTGTTCTGTTTTTACCGCTCCAGTGCTATTTATAGAGAATGTGTGTTCCCAAAAACTTCCTCCAGTATGTTAAACATTAAGGTTTCACTGTTTCACCGACCAAAACACATCCTGTAACGAGGTAGCCACCAACAGCACATTAATATCTTTACACAAATTTTAGATTAACAAGGTCATATACAGTAAATCAGGTCATCAGTAAATAAGTTATAACTTTGATCTATCATGGATGACGACGAAGTGATTTTAGCAGTGTACTGTCTGAAGTTGTAAGATGACAGGATGGATTAAGACCATGACAGTTGCACTGCTTCTATAGTGTTGAGTAGCTAAACCCCCCCCCCCCCCACCCCCATTTTCAACAGATCTAAAATATCAGAATGATCTTTTTAGTCTAAAAATAGGAACATTCTTCATAAATCAAAAGAAAAGACAGGTACGACCTTTAGCTATGATGTTCCTCCGCCCTTTTGACATCAAGAGAAACATTGAACAACGCTGGTCTAATTGTCGTCGTTTGGCCATCATTTTTATTGCTTATTAAATCATGTCACCCTTCAAATTTTGCAGAGAGCAAAGGCTGCGGTGACATTGCTAAACACAGCTTTAACTTTGATGTTTCCCCGGAGAGCACGATGAGCAGGCAGACAACCAGTCAAGTTTTAAACCAACTCCCTGTTCAGAATCAGTTATCACAGTCCGTTATTTGCAATACTACACACATCAACAGCATCTACAGCAAGGATACAAACATGAGGTGGCTGTGCAAAATATAATGGACAGGTCAATTAAAATGGTTCAAATGGATTAAAACCCTCGGTTTGTGGGTAATGGAAATGTTCATGGTATCTTTATGCACTTTTTACTATTCATTATTTGACCTATTTTTTACCAAGCTATTTTGTAAAAACGGAATAAGAAAAAAGATTATTAGTTTAAAAAAAATATACCTCCTAATGACGTAATACAAAACCGCCTATGAAAAGTGCACTTCCTCACAGTAAAGAGACTGACACATTTAACTTTAAATATTTTGTCCTTCAAAACAAATACATAAAATGTGAATGCTGTGCATGCATTATTATCGTACGTCACTTATTCCTTTATTTTTGACACGGAGTAAATGATAGCACCTGTTAAAAAAGAAAATAAATTCTGCACAATGAATTTTGTGCACTAGGATAAATCACAATATCTAAATGAAGGCATTCAGGTATTCGGCATTGTTCCATGAACATCGCCTGTGGCCGTTACCTTCAGATTCAATGAAATGGATTTGGCGTGTTCAATCTGGACCCAATTTAAAAATGATTTACTTTCTCTTCCTTTATATATGAATCAGCATTTGTCATCTGTTCCAGCCAGGTTATCTCTCCTCTGAGTGCATGTCAGGCTGCCACTGACCTTCAGACATGATGAACTATATGAAAGATTGGACAATAGGGTTGCCATTTATAGGAGGAAAGAGATGTCCTGAAAGGAAATAAGGTCATAACAATAGAGTGTGGGAGGGGTAGGACAGCGAAGGGACACGCAGAGAGAGAGAGAGAAGGGGACAGAGGGTAAGATCTGTCTCCTTTCTCTGTGGCAAACAGATTCTATTCTTACTCGCGCTGAGCAATAGTGTCCATGCTTCTCTTTGTCCCTCCATCTCTAATTGCACCCCAGCCTCTTTTTCACATTGACCTGATTTATCCACGTGGCTGTAAAGTCTCACCAATGCAGCCCCATCCACGAGTCTCACCTGCTTCCCCTGACGTGGCTCGTTCTCCCGACAGTTTGACGGTGGCAGTCCACTACGGGAGGGAAACTACTATCTCGCTTCCCCACACCTTGACATAAATGTTAAAACTTGAACACAAAATAAAGTACGTCCCTTACTACCATTACTGGCGACTGCAGTAATCATTAAAGTGACTTGATGGCAGTATGTTTTGTGCATGGGTGTGTAAGATGCCATGACATAAACAGAGAAGGTAAATCGGAGCAATTCTTGGGAGGGTGCTGGGTAGCAGGAAAAAGAGGCATTGACCTACCAGCAGGGGTTCGGGGATGGAGAAGAGTCAAGGACCAGATATTACTTCTATGATTTGAGTGGCTGTTCTCTGTTGGGTTTTAAGGCTGCAGGGTTGGAGCGATCCTATTTGAATAAGTATGTGGCTCAGTTTGCAAACAGGTTCCCTGAGACTTGCCCAGGGTTTGATCATTAGTTTGGGTTGCAGAGTGCCAGCTCGGCCCCTGCACTGTGTCTGTTTACTCTGCTGTTCTGTTGAATAGATTAGGGAAATGATGGCGGAATGCTGTTGGACAGAGCCTCGGTTTGCACTTTGGTGAACCTAACAAACACTGCACAGCAGTCGGCCTAATGATGGACAGTGCAAACGTGTTTCTGAATAGTCTTATTTGATCCTCCGTCTTTGCTGGAAATGATATAAGTTTGGGTTTTTATCCACATCTTCCCGCGGTGCAGACTGAGATATCGCAACTGATAAAGTGAGGGATTGTCATGAAATTTTGTACTGATATTTAAAGTCCCCTGAAAATGAAAGTTATGTTTTCACTCAACCTGTGAAATATTTTATTTGAATAATTACAGGATGGATAGCCATGAAATACACTCATTGATGTTTGATGGCTACATTTCTTCTGTACCCCCTGGTCAAAGTCCCCCTAAAAACAGAATATAAGATAACATTTACAAAGGTACTGACATTAAAAGATAATGGAAAATGAATGTTAATTAAAAAATATATACTTTTTTGTACTGCACTGCAGTACATAAAATATATAATAGACTTCTACAGTCTGTCTGTCGGCCTTAGTGAAGACCAACAACTGAAGGTAGCGATTTTACAAAAAAATTGTATAGTCAGTCTGAATAAATGGCGAAGTGAAACCAATCTGCATTATGCTGTTACGCCCATTCCAACATTTCTTTACCTCTTGGTTCTGTTCTTTATTTTTCATCCTGAAAGAACTACTTCACAGCTCCAATGCACCTAATTTATATAGTCAGTGGCGTTGCATTCATATATTTCCTTTCGAGTCTCCACCAATATTCTAACTGATTTCCATGCTGCTCGGCAGAAACCTGCGCGACAGAAGACAGCACCAGCAGCGAGACCAAGGCGGGTTGAGAAAATGAGTGTTCCATTATTTATGCTCCCCTCACTAACTTTATGATGCCGTTAGGTGGTCATGCTGTTGTCCTCTGTCTCCTTTTATTAGCTGTGGTGCACCACTGCATTTTAATGGATACGTCAAAGAATGAAGTTTCCTTTCGGCGATGTTGCAAGGATCCCAGGCTCACCGAAACAAAAAGGCTCTGGATGATGCACATCATAAGATGAGAGCACAGTCAGCCAGAGTCCAAGTCTGAATGTGTAGTATTTTACCAGCTAAGCACTTTTCATCCGGTATTGTTCTGAAAAACATAGTGGTCCGAAACTTTGTGGCATAGTGTATGTGAAGTGCTTTTTGCCATTGAGACCTTTTGTTTATTTCATTTCCATAACCAATTTCAATATCAAATGTCCTTTTTTTCAGGCTTGTCTGTTTATTTTGTTAAGTATTGAGGTTTCCATCTTCTATATCCTTTTGCAACTTTTAAACAAATACAGTCTTGATTTAGCATGACGGTGTCCATTAAACCCGCAGATAGTTTTCTTCAAGCATGATCACAGTTACTGTGATGGCCTCTCAGCTTTACTGCTCTCAGTCTGTAGGGGCTGCACCTGAAGGCAGGACACTCACTTCCATGTACATGAGGCCAGAATAGCAATTAGTCCAGTGAGTCATTAGTCATTAAAAATATCAGCTTCCAAAAGGTAAAAAAACAACAACAACAAAAAGACTTGTGTGTGGTCGGTGTACTTTTACCTCCTGCGAGGTAATAATGGTGTTGATGATGAGAAGAAGCATGGGCGAGAAATCTCCCAGGATGTTTAAATGTCACACTTGGACAGTGTTGACTTTGGCAAAATGCCGTGGTTCTCTATTGACACTGTAAATGGACTCTTTCTCTATTTTTTCCACAATCACATATTTGTTTCTGTTGTAACACCACAAAGGCCAAAAGAGGGAGAAGAATACAAAAAGAAAAAGTGTCATAAAACGATGATATTCCCCAAACCTACTGTTTGTCTTACACTCGGTTACTACTTAATCCTACGCTACATACTACTTACTTTGATGATCTCTGACTTATTGTCTAGTGCCACCAGCTGGTCAGAGTTTTCACTTATCCAGTGGAATATCTCAACATCAGTGGCTTGGTAGAATTGGTAGAATTTTGAATAGTCATTCATGGTTACCAGAGGATGAACCCTTAAAGACAGGCGACTCACGGATTTTGCTTCTAGCACCACTATAGAGTTCAGATTTATGTTTTTTCGTGAAATATTTCAGCAACTGCTGAGTCTTTATAAACTTGTTGTTGTTTTATATTTTTCCAGTGTTGTCTGTTGTTAAACATCCTGTACATCTTTGTCTAAGCCACACCATCTCAATCGTTTTTAGAGGCTTTTGGAGCTGGTGGCAGAATTTCATTCTCGATCATGTCTGGTCATGGATTGTTTACCACTTCAAGCCTCCTCTTAACCTCAAGGAAGGGATTGTTCTGCTTGCACTCTTGTGATCCGGTGGATGAGGTGGGCTAGTAAATGTAGCGAACAAATAAATAGCTCTACATGCAGAGGAGTACATGTGCAAACACTCCCACATAATGTGGTAACATAGTGTTTGAAGTAGGACTTCAATTGGACACTGCTGAATAGTGGGCAACTTGGTATCCCACACAGTGCCTCCCTGCTCCCTCAGATCAGTGTTCAACCACTGTCCCATGTGGCCGAAGCTTGGAGGGAGTGCAGAACAATGGTGTATCTGTGCAGAAATGGCTAAACTAATCGTTTGTCACAACAAGATGATATGTGAGTAAAATGTGCTTAATGCTTTCATATTTGTAAAAAGCCTGGGATCATATCTCAGTTATTTGAATATGTTAAATCTAATGTTACTAATAACATGTTGATTTCGCATTTTCTTATTATGAACTCTTATTGCCATACACTTTACGCAATAATAGTCATGATGCTTGAAAGTGAGTCATGTTATGAAATGAATTTGAACTGAATATTCAGTGTCTTGCTTTTTCCACTTGTGAACATCTATAACTGCTAACTGTCCTCATAAGGGCCCTGTCTGAAAAAGGGCAAAGTTTTAATGCAAATTGTGTGCTACAGTGTAAGAATCCTTATCCTATATACTAAGAGTATACAGTGCGTGAATTATATTGTTCTTAACTGTACAGGACAAGATATTTAGATGTTAATTCAAGTATAAGCAGCAAACATAAAAAGGCTCATATTTCAATTATTTTATGACCCAGATGTCTTCTTGTGTATAACATCCAGACATACTTGCATCATAATTGTCTGTACATTACACTGCAAGCAAGAACTGACAGTTGTAGCCAACAGCGTAGCTGACTGAATCCATGGCAACATAATGATTCCTGGTAATAACACAAAGGAAACTCTTATTTTCACAGTCGTAAAAACAAAGCACATCTTTTCATAGTTGTGTCTTGTATGCAAAAGTGTATTATTAGTTTCTCTATATAATGTTTGGTATCAGAGCACTTTATTTTTCCTGTTTTTGTGTAGGAAGATGCATATGGAAATATGACCTCACTGTACATGTTGCTTTGCATTTCTCTTCATCAGCAGACTGGTTTATTGACCAAATTGATGCCCAACTGCTATGGCAATACTTGATATATGATTCATTAGAATAAGTAGAGTAGAGCATTATATTATGGAATTTTGCAATGCATATTTTAATCTTATTATTTGTGCCTAATGATTATAAAGATTATTGTACTTAGATTTTACCCCCAAAACACATTATGTTTAAAAAATAATAAATTAATGAATGAATACAACATAAGAAACACATTCAGGTCCTATAGTGTGGATGTGTGCAGGGACACATGTACACGTATATGTATGTGTTTGTGTGAGTGAGAGAGAGAGAGAGAGAGAGAGAGAGGCAGGGAGTGATGTAGGTCATTGAAATGTAGACAAGTATTCAGCCAGATGCTGCAGAAATCAATCCCTGTGTAACAGATGGCAAATCACTGGGAGCATGACTCTCTCACCTCTTTGTGCTGCACTACCCCACGGGATATCCAAGATGCCTGTCTTCTGTAATGAGTGTAGTCTATTGTACACACACACATCGTTTTCGCAGATGCTTTCACACCAAGAAATTAGTTCTTTGTTTTTATTTGCAGAGGTTTTGGGAGAAATTCAGTGGGAAGTTTGGCCACCATAAAACAAGAAAGAAAAAAAAATGTAATGCAAAGCTATTACTAACTAATTTTCCATTTTACTTTGCATTTCCATTTTCATTTTACTTCAGCCAATCTTTTCTGTGGTTATTATTTCTTGGTATTAAAATAACGAGGCGGTGCCTTTCTCAATGTGTTTTGAGACGAGCACATGGTTTATATTTTTCCTTAGAAAGTTATTATGGCACATCAATCATGGCCATATTATGGCCCATCTGTGGTGATGACAGTCACATCCTTGGTTGATGTGTGTTATGAATGCTGGTGAACAGAAGACCTGATGTATTCATAAAATGCCACAGACGCATTTTTTGTTACAGTTGCTTGACAAATGTTTACAGGGTAGCCCTTTCCCAGCAACTCACCGATTTTCATACTTACCCAATATGTACCTGAGCCAAGATGGCGTCTGGTTTGCTCCTACCGTGCAAACCTTTGCTTAAATTGATAATTCCCCATCTTAAACGCAGACAATTTCACCGAGGTATTCTTTAAAGCACACATCTCTGTTTTCCCCCGTTGCTGTCTCTCACACGTACACACACATTGCTGTGAACCTTTGGTGGTTATTTGAGGAGCAGAGTGACAGTGTCAGGGTTGTTGGACAGGCCGTTTGGCCTGGACATTGTGATCTCATTATCCCAGCTCTCTGTCCCTTTATTGGCTCAGCTTTTGATGTTGTCAAAATAACTAATACATGTAATACGCACAGTGGGACATGTTGCAAAGGATTTTATTATGAACGATCTCGCCTACTCATAGTGATGAATTGGATTTTAATTGCCAAACGTTGGTATTGTTAATGACAATACAATATATTCTAGAGGGCCCCAGCCCACACAAAATGATACCATTTAATTTTTCTGCAAAGGCTTCAGCAACAACATTATGTTTGATTTGAACTCCTATCCTTTTTTGGCTGTATGTGGTCTTTCTATTTGACATAATATCCCAAGTCCCAGAGAGAATGTAATATCATGTATCCAAGGGCTTTGTTCTTCAGACAAAAGAAAGCATCTTGTAGGGAACTGTTATGTCAAGTTACTCCTCATTTTTATCTGCAAAGTGATATCTAATAAAGGGGCTGCAGCTGCTGTGGATCCCCCTGTCGCCTCCTACGCTACACTGTGACTGTACTGTACCTTGGGGGAAAAGACGCTGGTAGACACAGCAAGTTCACCCCTGGAGAGTTTGGAAAACGGTCAGATATATGAGCACGCACACACACACACAGACACACACACACACACACACACACACACACACACACACACACACACTCTCACGCACGCATAAATCCTACCTCAGTAAACATTATCTATAAAGAAAGTGTGCTACGTTAATAGTAAAGATACAAGCTTTTCACACATGGCTACACCTTACTGCAAACGGGGGATACAGATTAAATCAGTAGCTTAACTTGTTCTCAATTAAAATATAGAGCACAGCAAGCTTCAGCCTTCGTCCCCTTTTCCCGGCAAAGTCGTGCTCTAGTAGTATGTTCTCTTTCCTTTCACCCTGCTGACCTCTCTCTTTGGTCTTATTATAGACAAAAGACTTGGACACACAGAAGGCTTACGCTGCACAAGTGGTTGATCAAGCACTAATGGGCAATAGTTATCAGTCATGTTGCAGCAGCAAAACGCTTCAATTTGAAGAATACCCAGTAAAATGAAGCAGTATCTGATTTGCATATTTGCAATTTACATAGTTTGCCACATATTAGCTACGCCTGCTTGTCAATTCCTTCAAAAAATATTAAGCAAAGATTACTTGAAACACTTGGTTTTCAGTTGCAAGAAATCACGTAGTTGAACAGTGCCTCAACTATGTGCGCCCTCCTCCTACAGTCCATTTGAGCCAAACTCGTCCTCCAGCCTGTCAATTACCATCCAATTTAATCCAACGATTTCTGAGTCTTGACTGACAGGCGTCATGAAATATTCCAAGTAAGACAATTTCAGTTTGATGAAATCATTACGTTTAATTGAGCACGTGATGTCAAATGCTGTGTGTGGTAAGCTACAGACTCAGAAATCCAGTACTTTATCAATCTCTGGGGGAAATTGGGTATTATTTAAGCAAGGCAGAAATAGGGACTGTGAGGAGGTGTGGAAGTGAGGCAGAAAGAAGTAGAAACAGTAAGCTGCGGTGAGTAGGTGGCACCCACACAGCTCATCATGGCTTAACCTATCGCGCTTTAACTAGAAGGCCAGGACCTGTTTGTCTGAAATCTCGCAGGACGGGACAGATCAAAACAGCCACAATGCAGCTTACAGAGTTTCTGGGGCAGCGCCACACATGTACGTTTATGCTTGAAACAAGAAAGAAACACAACAGCACACTTGCTCCCCTGGCTCCTATTGATTGCTTCTATTTCTCTCCTCTTGTGCTCCGGTTGCAGCATAGGCCTGCGTTCACTGGCGAAGCATTTAGCATTTGAAAAGTCAGCCCGCAGCCAAATTATGTGCACAATAAGCAAGAATGCTCTGTACACTGGCTTTTATGAGAAAGAAACGTATATAAGTAGTGTATTTCTTATAATTGTAGGGAATTGTAGGTAAAGAGCCTGTTAATGGAGACTAGACTTTGTGATCATATCAACTATTGCCGTTTGTTTTTTTCCCCTTTGATATGAAGGAAGGGTGATGATCAAAATCAGTGACTTTTCTCCTTAGTTGGAAGTTGGAAGAATGTGTTTGTGACTCCTTTTCAATCTGTCCATCCTGGCAAGTGTGCTGCACAATCTGACAGCATACCGCTTCTCCATTCTCCACATGCCTGCTCACCAAAGTGCTGTGTGTGTGTTGACAGTTGACTTCAAATTCATTTTTAATTATCCATTTCATTTGTTACTGACGTTGTCTTATATACACATATATAGCAGTGTTTGTAATTCGTGATAGTTAAAGAGAGACACAGACAGAAAGGGATGTAGAAACATTTAGAACTCTGTTCATTTCAGAAGTTAGAAAATGTGAATCGAAAAATTCCAGCTTCTTAATGGTTGGGATTCCCTGACATTTCATTAAGCCTTATAATTTGGTCAAAATGTCAATGTGTCCAATACGTTGGTTTATCCATAAACAGTTTGGCTTTATCTATAATGAGCATTAGAGCCACTAACATAGCTGGAGACTCTGTAGTCTGGATAATCCAAGTCACGTCTCCCAGGGAAGCCATGGCCTGTATTGCATATTATCATGTAAAACTTTGACACATCTTGCACCTTTTGACATGACAGTCACTCCTCAGATTGGCCTTTTGATCTTGACAAAAAACAAAACGGATGACACCCAGCAAGACATCTGTCTCCGTTGAACTTTACATGGACTGCTCTTATTGCGTCATTTGGGTGAAAAATGGGATCATTCTTTGCTTTTGTGGGACAATAGATGTTGATTTCTTCATTTGTTTCTGGTGTTATGAACTCTTATGCACAGTTCTTTATTTTCTATGGCTCTTTTGACAGTGATTATTTGTTTTAAATTCACGGCGTGCTGAATGTCATACTTTGACCGCCCTGGTTTAAGGTCAAAGACTGTTGGGTATTGGGTGTGGACAATGGCTCCAAGAGACTCAGTGTGCAATTTGTAAAGGCTTTTGTCTAAAGAGGATTTATTTGTACACATGTCTGCATGGAGTTTGCTTTTTTTCTGATGACGCCTCCAATTATGCATTCAAAGTTGTTTTTGGTTGTGTGTGTGTGTGTGTGTGTGTGTGTGTGTGTGTGTGTCTGTGTGTGTGTCTGTGTGTGTGTCTGTGTGTGTGTCTGTGTGTGTCTGTGTGTGTGCGCACATGCCAACCCACCTATGTGTATCACAAATAATGAGGCAGCATGCCTCCTTCATGACCTTCGTTGCCTTGTCATCTCCTCTAAACCCTGACAAACATTAGGCTGACAGGTGGTGGGAAAACATGTCAAATCCAATGATTAATTTTTCTCTTTCCTATCCTTCTCACTTTGTCCATCCAGCCTCCAATCGGTCTCTGTCTTGTGTCAGGTTTGTGTGTGTGTGTGTGTACCAGTCTGTGTTCATGTGCAGCATGTGTGTGGGTTTGAGTCCTGTCACTTAAATACTCAATAGGGGTCTTCAGAATTTCCATCAGTCAAAAATGATTGGTGTGAAACAGAATGAAAAGCAACCTGACCCAGAGAGGGATCTCCTGTTTGCCTTTTAGAAAAATGGCACATGGACCCATCACTCAAACCTCCTCCTCCTCCAGGGTCACATTCAGCACGGGTTACATTGATATTAAAATGTATTAAATGGAAAATGACCACTCATTTCCGTCGGTAATCATATTAACATTTTTATCATCTATTTCTGTACAAAAGGTGGAATAGCATGGATGACATTGCTGCTTTGCTGACAGAACAAAAGGGAATTTAAAATGAATCAATGGTGTGGCATTAGCAGTTGCCTAGCAACTACTTTCTAGTGTTTTTCCGGAGAAAATAATTTAACTTCCAATTACTTTAATGCTCGATTTTACAGCTGTACCGGCATCTCTAAAGTCAGAGTGTATGAAGACGTTTTAATGTGGGGGATATAGCTAAGATACATGTGTCCTTTCATTGTACTGTAAAGGGAAATTGCATATTAGAGGGCTTCACCATGTGCCGGCACTATAGGCAGTAGAACAAATGGAGGAGCAGAAGTGAAATCAATTACTAACCCTAACCTCACAAAAACATCTCTGGTGATCTTTTTCTCTCCGCATTTAGACCAGGCACTCTGCAGACTCAATGCCAGCTTCGTACTGAAGGCACAGTAAAGATGATCGCATGTGCTTTTATTCTACGATGCAAGTCACAAATGCTATCAGGCCGGCAGCCTGATGATGTCTTCTGGGCTGAAATGGGCAAATAGGATGCTCATACAATACTCAGGCGATACTTCAGACGAACCTCCTGTTGTGAATATTGGCAGGTATCTTCGGGGCTTAGACCAAAAAAAAATGAAAACCAAAAATTTAAATTTTTAACTTTATAATTTTTTAGGTTTTTCGTTCAAATCCTTAGATTTTCAGTGAGGGTTTAAGCAGGTTAAGTACACAAGCATTCTTTTCACCGACATTATCAACCTCTTGCACAAAACACCCAACCATAAACACCACGAGGCACAGACCACCAAGCACTGGGGAAATTTCCCAGTAAGGGTTTTGTGAAGCAGCTTTAAAGTCAGTCGCAGCTGAAAAATACCCTGCATGCCCAGAAAACAGTAACATTCCTTGGAAAGAACAGGTTTTGAGTGCATGAAAGCACCGTGCGAAGGCTTATACAAGCATGCAAAAAAAGAACTGAGCCATCAGTCTGTCTTTTTGACAGCAGTGTGGAGCTGTTGTTTACTTTTTTGTAGTGTGTGTGTGTGTGTGTGTGTGTGTGTGTGTGTGTGTGTGTGTGTGCGTGTGCGTGCATGCGTGCGTGTGTGCGCTCTCTTAGCTTGTCCGTGTTCGGCTGCCAGTGCCTCATGTTTACAAGCTGTGGTCCTTTTGTGTGCTGTTGAAATGAGTAAGTGCACACTGTTTGTAAGTGGGCAGTAGTGCTCAGACCAGTCATTGAATGTCCCTTGTAAATATTTGGTGACTCAGACAAAGGGGTTGGTGACGCATACTTTTAAACCCAAATGTAGATCACGATGAAGAAATGCTGTCAGCACTGATTGCAGCACCTCCCCTGTCTCATAGAGAGAGTTTTGTGTTTTGTAATATTCTGTGACCGAGCTTTCCTTTATTGTTTCACAGCACAGGCAATACTGGTAGTAAGTAAGTTATCTTTTGTCAGATCTATGGGATAGAATTGCCACCCAGCTGTATGACTGTACTGCACTATCTAGGGCCATGCCTGAAATCCCGTTGACCTCAGCCCGCTTTCCGCAATTTGCGGTTTGGGGCCAACCTACTCTGGTCTGCGCACTGCTTTTGCCGTTAGGTTCCTTGTCCATCATGCTGTTAATATCTCCTTCCCCTGCGTCTATTTGTGTCCTCTTGGCATCTCCCCTCTGATGATAGGAACATGTTAAGAGCTGTCCCCATGAACTTTGGCCTCCAATCAAATCAGAAATTAAAACAAAGACCATGACAAGCAATTCATCTGTTTATATCTTCTTATTTACAGATTACTAGTTTTATTCATGAAATGTCAGGAAATAGAGAAAACAAAGTGCTTCGTAGCCCATTGGAGGCTGTTGGCCAGCGATGTTCTGTCAATGTAGAGTGTCAAGGTTGTTGTAGTTTCCTCTCTGGGCTGTTGTCGTTCTGCTAGGCCGGGCGGTGTGTCTTACATGACACCGCTATGCTGGGTGAGGGATGTGAACAAAAGCAGCAAAGGCGAGGGGAAGACACTTCCTGGAATAAAAAGACCTGAGAGAAGGGAGTGAGGTCGGAGGTGAGGATAGAGGTATGTGTGAAGAAGAGAGGCAAGACGTTAAGACGGTGTAGGAAGAGAAATAAAAGAGCATTGGTCCCTGGTCCCTTGTGTAAATATGTTCTCTGGTTGTTATTGGGTGATGAAACCCCAGTTGGAGTAAATGAAATTTAATCAGAAAAAATTTCCACTCAGGCGAGCTGTGAAATTTCATAATAAGTGTGTGTGTGTGTGCGTGTGTGTGTGTGTTTAAACATTTTCATCTGTTTCTGCATGCTCATGAATGCGCTTACAGAAAAATGATATAATCATCAAAGTCAATAATAATATGCAGAGTGGCTGAGGCATGGCGGCGGCGAGGTTAAGACATCACCATTGAAATCACTCGCAGTTGCCCATTTCCTCTGTGTTTATCCATTTGTCATAACCGCACTGAATGGTTTGAATTACACTTTATAGCTCTACCTTTGACAGGGTTTGGTTTCACACCGAGGAAATTGTCACATGCGCAAGTAATTTTCGGTTCTTGACACGCCAACCTTGCCATTTGAGAAAATTGTTTCACATTCACGATTTGTGTGTTCAGAGACCTGGTTGATTTGGGGTTCAGGAAAAAGCTGCTATATTCAGTGATAATAGCTTGCTGCTAAATCTCAGATTATCAATTGTGTTGAACAGCACAGTGTTTTTGTCCTCTTGTGAAGTGGTCGGTAGTCCCAGGAGCTGTTCATTTTCACGTATTTTAATTTCCAATTAGTCTAAACAATGGCATGACGTTATTTATTCCTCAAAAATCCTGTTCAGGACTGACACAATAGTTTCCTATGTTGTCTGAAATAAGGAATGGCCTTCTCCCTCCCGACGTACTGTATCCCACACGAGAAAAATATCACCGTTTAGATTTGATGTTGATGGCAGGTATATCTGTTTTTCGTTGTTGTTTGGAAGTTTCCATGTTTCTGCTTAATTTAAAATCAGTTACTTTGCATTTATTGTCAGTAGCTTGATCAATACTCGATCAGTTACCACATCAACTACTAGCAAAGATCATCGCGATACATCTCAGCACTGACGTGTCTTGACATGGATTATTCGTACATCTTCACTCACCAGGAAGATCTGTCATTATTTTCGACTTTTTAACTTTTCTTCAACAGGTAAATCTAGGCAGGATTTAATTTCTTCATCCTGCCTTTCAGGATTAAAATTCTTAATCCTTCCTTTCATTATCAATGGCCCTTAATCCAGATGCAGCTTTTTGATGAGCGCTTAATCCATGTTAGCCTTATTGCCTGTTACCATGCCCCATTTAGTGCAAGACATTAACACCTTCATACACTTTAGTGTCTACCACAATTAACACATCTGAAGAAAGAAAAATCATTTCATTATTAAATGTATATTGAGCCATAAGATGTGAC
Organism: Scophthalmus maximus; assembly: GCF_022379125.1. Taxonomy (NCBI): domain Eukaryota; kingdom Metazoa; phylum Chordata; class Actinopteri; order Pleuronectiformes; family Scophthalmidae; genus Scophthalmus; species Scophthalmus maximus. Next base: position 14,441,130 of record NC_061525.1, read on the forward strand.
TTGAGGAACACATGCATGTATGTGGTTTTAATATTGACGCTGTTCAGAGTATATCATCTACACAAAGCAAAGATGTGGACGCTCTCTGCCCATGTAAATGAATGAGACAACTCGCAGTCGCATCACCCACTGAGAACTCTTTGTACTGGACTGTTGTGGTGAAGAGGGAGCTTATCACCATTTCAACTTACACCTATGACCATGAACTCTGGGTGGTGACCGGAAGAGTAAGAATTTGGCTGTTATATAAATTAGCTTTTCACAGCCATCTTTAATGGTGACATGTTGAGTAGATTAAAGTTGCCAGTGTCAGAACAATGGTGATTCTATTTTTCAACAATGGGTAAAAGCTTTCAAAACTCATTCACAGATGAAATTGTTAAGATTAATTTCTGTTTATAGAAAACCTATGCCGCCCCCCGGGTAAACGAACCTCGCTCTTTCGTTGTATGTTTTTTTTCATGCTCTCTGAGCATGTGGAGGCTAAATTGGTCTTGATTTACTGCCGCTTACGTGGGTTAAATAGAATATAGGCTTCCATATTAGCTCCAAAATGAGAACCACAGCATGGTTTACATGAACATATTGTTACCTTGGAAAAGATGAATGTGAAGAGAAAGAAATGCCAAAGTGCATCATCATCACTTTTTGACTAAGGGCCAGGATTAGGTTGAAGAGAGAGATCGTTCTTTCTATGTTAATGATCATGTTCGCCTCGAGAGCATTTGTACTGTAAGACTGTGGTGCACGCAGATGTTACTCTGGCATCTCTAAACAATTGCTACAGGCAAAACAGTGCAAATTTGTTTGCATCTCTCTATCTGTTCCCTTTCTCACAAGCACAGCACCCTGTGAACAGACACCCACTCACAGGAATAGCAGGCCAGAGCAACTGAACTGTCATCATGCCAACTGCAAAAAATGGATATTTGCAGTATTTCCCAATTTGTATTTTAATAGGCACAGTTCAAGCCAGTGTAGATGAAGTATTGAGCTCACTCCACAATCAGCTCTATTATGGAGGCTGGTAACTGCTACCTCTGCTCCCCAGCGGTGTGCATGTGTCAGATTTTGCCTGAGAGGAAACAGGCAGGTGACTCAAGCCAGAAAAATTTAACTCGGAAACAGATCTTGCTTCACGACCGTAATTGCACAAAGGGAGGTATAATTCAGGGCACTCGCACACCAGGCAACGTAGCTCATCCAATACTCTCCAGTGAGCGATGTCTTCTGGTTGCCATGGCCACACTGAGGTGTTGATTTACTTCAGGATTTGCATGTGCGTTTTGTGGCAAGATAACAAAAAAGTGGCATTGAAAAAACTCTTGAGTCAGGAGCATAGCGAGGGTTGATGAGACAAAATTGCACTCAATCGGTTTCAACTTTCTACTCCGAACATTATTTAACTTTTAAATAGCATTCACAAATGCGAAGCAACGATACCGTGTGAGGTGACAGGGAAAGCTACATGCAAGCCAGTTATTGCAGTTTAATCAATATCCATTCATCCATCCATCCAGCCTTCCCCTGCTGTGTGAGTCAGGTTATGGTGGCAGCAGGTGCAGACGTCTTCAAACTCTACGTCCTCCTCAGAGGAGGACATGTTCCATAGTCAATTCTGCCACAAACCCTCTGTGCCCATTGGCAACCATCTACTTAATTTTCCGGGCTGTACACAACCAGACCCCATGGGTCAAGGTCCAATCACCAAATGCTCACTGGCAAACTCCCTTTACAGATCTGACTCCAGGAAGGGGGGGGGGGGGGGGGGCAGTTTCCCTAGTCCAGGCCAGGCGACCAAGCATCATGGTTCATATATTTTTAAATTCAGGATGAAGAAAAAACAAAGGTTAGGATTCATGGACATCCTCAAATCGATTCAGGACTCAATGGGAAAAAAATACTAATGCTAATAGCCTTTTCAGTCACCTGAATGGCTGCTAATAGGCCAGACTGAAGCCAGCAATAGCTGACACACTGGTACTAATCAGGTCTTAATCAGGGCCGTGGGATCGAATTAACTACAATTAAGTTGTGTCCATTTATATGAGCACTGTTACTAAAGTCCTTGCCAAATTGACAGCATTGCTCGAATATATTTTTTGACCCTGAAGGCGATTTGCAGACTGTTCCCTCAGGTAGCAACAGCAAATAAGAGCCATATGAGACAGCAGCCACTGTCACTCTCCTTGCTGCTGTGCCTCTGCTTAATTCCCCTTCGGGGATTCGATTCATTCATAACGAGTCACCCATCGGACGTGACTGTGTAGTCAAGCTCAGTTAAATGTGGATGATGAAGTAATGGCTGGAAGAGAGCATAGCAGGCGCCCATCGTAGATCACAGGATCTGCCCAGGTCTTTCTCTGGCTGTTTGAGTGTGTATCTGTAGATGTGTGTGCGACATCTTTCCGTGGCATGGCGAGGCTAGTAAAACCCTCTCCATTTCCCTTAACACCTCCTCCCCCTTTATCATCGCCTCTAAACTCCTTCCGTGTGTCCTTGATTTATGCCTTCCTTCCTCCTCCTTTCCTGTTTCCTCTTGCCCCCCCGACCACACACACGGGCTTGCTCCCTGATCCATCTGATCGCTTTACAAGTCTCATTTAAACACTCCACACCTTTTTTTTCACCCCTCAACCACCCCTTTGTCCATTCCCCCCTCCCATTTTCCCCTTTGGCACTTTTCCCATCTCAACTTTCCCACTGCCCTGGACCCTGCTCAACCGCACGGTATTTCCCCCGCACGTTCACCCTTACACGCTTAGTGCTGATTTATCAAGATGCCTCTGCCCTGCAGTTACCTACCCGTCAGCGACCACACTATATATGAAAAACACATGACCTGTCTTGCTTCTTCGCGGAATAATTGTGGTACAGGCATGTAGATCTAAACTTGAATTATGCCAGCTACACTGTAGATGTAAATTCAATGCTGGTGTCAGGGCAGAGCAGGCAGTGCCTCCCATTTAATGCAGAGAATTTAGTCATGTTTATCTCCTCTGTTAGGACCTTTCACCGTGAACATTTGCCCTTTTCAAGACATAAGAGGCCTACATGGAAATGCTAATTCAGTGGAGTAAAGCCACTTGAGACACATCATATCTATTTTCAGGATAATTGCAGACAATAAGCCCATATTTTCCGTAAAATGTAATCTTTAACATTGCACATATACAAGCATCCAAATGAAATGACGAAAAAAACCCCACCTCCAAATCATATCCATTGCGCTCTCTTAGCTTGTGCGTGTTCGACTGCCAGTGTCTCATGTTTACAAGCTGTGGTCCTTTTGTGTGCTGTTGAAATGAGTAAGTGCACACTGTTTGTATTAGCACGTGCTAAATATCATTACTAAGAATTGAAATATAATAGAATACATATTACATTTGTATACATTATATTTTATTATATTATAATATTATATTATAAGGCTAAAAGACCTACCAGTTCCATTATTGAAATTCAGCTATGCATAGGGCCAGATCAAGGCAACATTTGTGTGCCTGTATTGTATATAAAAACATGTATCTTTTTTTTCCAGACATGGTGATAATCTCCCTAAAAAACTGTGGCTATATGCCAAGGTCAGAACACAGACACATTGAATAGTCATAAAAGATGAAATGGAAGTGGGTTCTGATTATTGTTATCTGGAGTCCTACAGTCTGCCCTCTTTTGTGCCAACAGAATTCCAATGTGTTTGAGTCCCTCACATAATACTAAATGTCTCTTGCAATGTCTCTTCTCTTCTCCTACCATTAGTCTACATCATTGACTACAGCACACACAGAGTAGTAATTAAGCAAAGTAATCCTGTTTTAATGTCAATAAACTATAGCAACCATGGATCACATATCCTCATTGGACAAATCACTGTGGAAATCCTTGTAACCTTACCAGAAGAGCCGTACACTAAGGCAGCACAACATTATCTACATAGCTTCCCCCGGATCTATTGCTGTAAACCATTTAGAGCCCTAAAGAGACGTACTTCATTCATCAGAAAATGAATCTTAGTTCATGACTGTCAATGTCTATTTGTAATTAATTGTACAGGTATGTGTGTGTGTGTGTGTCTGTGTGTGTGTGCACTCACTCTGTTCATCATTTACATTTTACATTTACTCATTTGGGAGACACTTGTGACTTACATCCGAGGGACCATACTAAAGCTTCAGTACATTAGGAGACCTTGAAAAAAGGTAAGTGGTAAATCGTGATCAGTAAGACAAATTTGAAAAGATAAGGTAAAGAGGTGCACCTGAAGTGCACACTAAGAGCTAGTAAGTTTCCATCTGGAAAACTCGTTATCTTTCGTTCGTCTTCCAGGTAGCTGGAGAGAAAGGACACTGTTGAAGTTGTAGATTCTGATGTGGCCCTCTCCTCTCTGGACTGTGGGCGTCGACTGTATCTTCAGCTCAGGATGAGGCAATTTACACCTTATTTGTGTGCATAGAATTTGGCAACATCATGTAGTTCACTCAACTCAACAAGCAAAGGTCTATTCAGCCATACAGTAGTAACTGAAAACACCTGTATGGGTTTGCAGGGCCTTGAAGACCCCATTGAATGAAAATGTAAATTTTGCCAGTTTTAATCCTGTGTTTATTGTTTATTTATTGCAGAGTTTTTGCTATAACACGTTAGTCCACTCTGACATTCTGCTCAAACAGAAGCACCCTGACCTTAGACCTTCATCGAAGCTAAAAGAACGGAGCTCTCACTTCCCTGACTGTTCTCTATGAACAAGTATTGAACGCAATACTCAAACTGTTTGTTTTTACTGTAGGAATGCAAATATCTGTCTTACACCGGAGATCACGGAAAACAAGATGTTCATGCTCGAATGCTTCGTCTCTGTGCTCCTCTCTCTGCCGTAACATACTTAATTAGTAGGCAGCATGAAGACAAGAAGTAAAACACCTTTTGAATTACAATTCTTTTTAACGGATCTTCATTGCATGTTTTGTTTTTTCCTGCTCGAGGTCCATCTTTTTCACTCTCTCCTACTTTATTTTTTGTCTCACTGACCCCTAGCACCCTTCCTCCTGCCACAAAATGCTATTTTTAATGAAGAGGTCACCTGGATTCTGTTGTACCGCCTGAACACTTGTGTACTGTGTTCAACTACGAATGGAGCAAGTGGCGAAACAAGCATCACTATTGCTTGTTTGTTCAAATACTTACACGACTTGAGTTTTCTTTTCCTGACAGGTCACCTCCTGTGGTCATGCAAAAGATGCCAGAAAGATGCTGCTGTTATACTGCCACAAAAAAAGTCCAAGGATGGAGGTCCTAGTGAAAGCCGGTGCACACAAAGCCTGTAAATCCAGAAAATATGTGTCTCGTCTTGTTTACCAACAGTCAAGGTTTGATTTTTTTGAAACCTCAATAGCCTGATTTTATTCGTGACTGCCTATCATACGCCGAATATAACAATATTTTAACCATAAATGAGAAACTGACATGATTTGAAATTATTAGTTTTTGGATGGTCATATGGTTCATTTCAAAATATGGTCAACCTTTTGGGAGGCCTTTTGGTATAGCCGTTCATAACTTGACGTTATATCTGTGCACACCCATTCTTTCTGTTTGATTCGCTTCTTTGCAAATTGCAAAAGAGTAAAAATGTTGATGAAAATTCAGCAAACAGTCTCTCCAAAAAGGTTTTTGTTCACCTAAAATTGCTCCACCATGGCACGTTAATTAAAGAGAAACATGTTTAACTGACTTGGAGCTGTGAGATTGACCATTTCAAGCAAATTAATTTGTCAAGGTACTATCCGAAATCTTTTCTTATATTGTTATTTTATCTAAGAATAATACTTTTTCCTTTTGGTTAATGCGATTCGTATATTCAGCCAACACTTGTTTATGACTCAGAACTGTACTTTAATTGTTTTCCTATCTATAGCTGTTATTATTCAAGTCATGGCTGACCAAGGTCTCCGCCGACTTTGGAGGGCAGACAGAATAAGAGGATTTTCAGATTAATTTTAAAGTAGAAACATCCACATCCACATTTTCTTGATGATGTAAGCGGATACTTGAAATTATTTTCTCATTTCAGGCCCCGTTCAACAAATGCATTCAACTGCTGTAAATGAGTATTGGATTTGTTATTTTTTGTTATACAGCAGATTTTATTTCAAAATGCTCTTCTTCAGATTCATTAATGCTGGCATTTTACCAGTTAGTTTCATCACTTACAAATCCCTGCCCAATAAACCTTCAATGAAACAGCCCCCGTAGTCCTAGCCATGTATCCTGGACTTGCCACTTTACTCAATTGAAAAGGGGGAACAATTATTTGCCCTCTGTTCTCCAATGGTTGAGCCATTTTTCTGGTATTGTGATCGTCTGACAAAATGATTAATAACCACACCATCCAATATTTTTTTCATTCCACCCAACCATTGTGGTTTTGTATCTTGTGTATGTATAAAGAAAAATAAGTGTGCTTCTTGGAACTTGCTGTCCACAGGAACCAGTGCACCTGTTCTTGCCAAAATAGAGCTCGCTGATTTTTATCTGAATTTAAAGCAGCAGCCTTCAGGACCAGTTTTACTGCTGTAGTATAAAAAAAAGAGTTGTCTTTCACACAGCTTTTATTGATGTGTATAAGGCTCTTGAATAATTTCATAGTTGGTTGGGTTTGGGACAGATACTGAGCTGTTTCTGAAGCACTGTTTGCTGTCTCTGATGCTCACCTCCATTATCCACCACCCTGCAGGTACAAGCCATTTCTCTCGCTGGCTGTGCACTGCCACAGAGGCGGGTTAAAGCCGTGATTGTTTTCCAGCCCGGCTTCCATGATGGATGACTAGCATGACTGGTTAATATGATGCCTTCACACCATAGATACCACTCAGAACTGGGGATGCACTGTACTTGCTGCTTGGGTTGGTTTCCGTCTTCCATTCAGGTCAGTTATGGGTGGCGTACTGTGCGCATTGGATTTAATGTTGGGCATTAAATTGACTGATATTGCCGGAGACATGTAACCTAATGTCACACAACATGTCTACATCTGGAAGGTGTCAGGTAATGGCTGCTCAGGCACATTTTAGCAGAACTCGCTGCCCCAGCTTCTGCCGAAATCTCATATTCCCTGTGGATGTTGTCCTGCCAACACACGTACTAGTAAGGGTGCAATTCATTCGCCGCTCAGGTCAGCTACAAATTGAATAATTGAACTAATTAAGGCCCAATCTAAGGCCCGTAAAGTAGACGAGTATGAGTTTTGGTTACCTAACGATCCAAAAAACGAAACTTCACCTTTCCTCCTTCCCCAGCACATTATTAACGGCACCCTCAAATGTGAATTTACAGTAGGGATTAGCGTGGCATAAGACAAATCTAATAAGAAGAATCAGGCATTCTGCCACTGACTCGTGTCATTACAGTTTCAGCTGCAGCCACAGAGTAATTAGTTTAGGGTCCAAGTGCCAAGACAAACAGTCTTTAGTTAATTACATAAGATACTTGACCCATATCGGCACCATGGTTGAAACGTATTGAATTAATTAATGGACAACGGAGTCTACATTCAAAACATTCTCGGCCCCGTAACAGAGCTGACTGCAGCGACGTCCACCATCCTTCATTGATATAATTCCAAGGGTTAGCAAATGGATTTCATGCATCTCCCTTCATCAGTTCCAATTCTGAACTCGAGGAGATAATGCTGAAGATTATGTGGCTGTGATGATAATAGTTTTTTTTTCTAAAATGTATTTATCGCTATGCAACTCGTGCAATATTCAACAGCGTTCACAGGTTTGATCAGAGCAACATGATCGTGTTGGAAATATTGGCATATATATATATTTCATTTTTTATTCAAATATTTTAAAATAAGTCAATAACAACGAAGCCCCACATGCTGTATGTGTGCTTAAGTGTTTTAGCCCGGCAGTGCTGAGTGTACGCAGGGTGGCTTGTCAGCTGCCTGATATTAATGAGTCTAATGTTGATGTGTATGTCACGGGGACGTGCCGCGATAAGAGCAGTGTATCGTTAATGGCTGTGGCTTTACTCGGCAAAGAAAACAACCCGAGAGCCCACAGATATGCCTATAATTGTGGCATTAGAAGGAGTCTGGCTTGTACCTCATTAGGAGAAGAGCATGGAGGGGCCGGGGGCCGGGGGCCTTCAAGGACACGCGGCGGGGAGTCACATCAAGACAGAGAGAGGAAGAAAGAGATGGACATTTAGTCGCGATGGGGATGAAAGTGAACTGCAGCTTATACTGTGGAAGCTGGCACCATATGTAAGTGTATGCAAACCTTATGCAGATTCTGGAATGGATACACAATGACTTTCTTTTGATCTCATCCCATTAAAATGTTGGTGAGGAGGACCTGTTTCTAATATATCTTAAAATGCTAAACGTCCCCATAAGATTACACATGTCCTGTTCCTCTTATACAGTATGCCAGTTTTAATAGATAAGCAGCCATTAGAAGAAAATATCGTCAAAGTTACATGTTTTTCATCTGTCGTTATGCCTCCCTCCTACATTACTTCACATTATACAGGGAAATTACAGCACTATTGAAAGAGCCTTCTTTAATCTTTGTTTCTCCAGGGGCTGTTAATAAGCATGACTCACCCCTCCCCTCCAACAAAGCACGTGTCCTAGAGCAAGGCTTTTAACTTCTCGGGGCTGCTCAAATGGACTTGCTCAGGGGCCAGAAGTTAAAACCTGTGGTAGTACCTGGCTTTTTTCCTGGTGTCAATTTAGAGTATGGGTCTTGCTAACAAAAAAGATCCATGCTCAGCAATAGATAAAGTAAATAAAGGTAAAAAAAAAAAGAAGAAAAAAACACCTGCCTGCGGTGTACAACTAAGTTTATTTTCTGTTTGATGACTGTTGGTATGAAATGTAATTTCCTTCAAAAGCTCAGGGCCAGGGTCACTGTAGTGTTTCCACTGGAACGTCGCTCGTTGGAAAGCAGCTAAGACTTTGCCACATCTGGGAGGCTCCAGGTTCACTTTGTACTTCGGGCCATGTTTGTATCTGCAGCCTGCCTGTGTACCGTTTATAAGCCCTGAAGAAAGACCAATAACTCAATGCTTGCAATGTGATCAAAGTGAACAGGAGAATTGGACGATAACAAGGAGAAATACTCGGAATAAACTGCGTATTAATTTCACTCGCACAACTTCCCTACACGCTCCACGATTAATTCAAATAATATGTCAATAATAGTCATCAGAGTGGGGGGGAAAAACGAAGGTCATTGCCAGGTTCCGTACACCCCACTAGATGGTGTGTGTTTGTGTCAACTAAAACACCTGTGCAACAAACGTACCATGTAGTTCGCCTACCTACAGCTGTTTAACCAGAGTGACGAGCTGTTGCAATTTGGACATTGATTTTGAAATCAGGTTCGTTTCCCCTCCGATGCATTTTGCCAATAGGGAGCTGTAGCTGCGGTGGAACTGATTTTCAGACTGCACTGCCTGTTTGCCTTTATGACCCGTGTTTCTGCTTCTCCCCGCTCTTTCCCGTTGCCCTTGGGTTTGCAGCGCTGTGCGGCGTGTAGAGAGTTCATGTCCGCCCTGAAGCATTCTGTAGGTCTGTCACTAAGTGCAGCGTGTGTGTGGCAGCATGCACAGAAACAAACAGCACACACACACACACACGTTAGGGGGAACGACACACCACTGTATGTGATATAAAGTAAGTAACAGATGGGATAATTCGGGGTTTGCAGTGAAGCATACTGGGAGTGGGAGACACTTGAGAAGAGATTGATCAGATGAGCATTTGTTCCACATCCGTTCATCTTTAATTCGGCCCTGCCCTTTTGCTTTAATTGTCTCTTCCTGTCATTTTCATGAAGCATCTCTACCTCTCCGAGGGCCACTTGTGAGGTTACCCTGCAAGAAATAATTTCAGGAAATTCAAAACACTACACCAATCAGACACAATTGTAGGTGTGATCACAAGAACTCGTTAAAGCTGATTACAGCCGCGCTGCGTTGTGGCGGGCGGAAGCATTTCAATCTTTGGCTTTGTCTGTCAGCCTCGCTGTCACAGCGATAACTCAGGCAGTTTATATCCAGTTTGGATTAAACTCTGCGAGTTTTAACGGGGTTTAATTTATTCAAAATATAATATTTATTCATTATTATCCATGTAAAATTGTAAAATATATTGGCCTAATGAAAATAGTTAAATTTTGGAATTTGACCTTTCTTGGTATGCAGCGTTGGAGGACTGAGATGTACATTTTTATTATAAATGAGCCAGATCGTTGGAAAAACATCAGCAGTCACAATGGACAGCGCTTAGTGGATGATATATATATATATATAATCCCCTTAAGGATTTCTGGCTTCTTCTCCATGCACCATGCAAGAAAAAAATTATGCCGAACATTTACAGTTTTTGCAAAGGAACAAATGTGCTTAATGTGCTGTATTTGATAAGTAGCAGAATCAGCATTACTAAGGCTTTGCGAAAAACTCAGATTAATTATGTATGCGATTTGAAAGTGATCAACAATCACAATGTGATGTCCTGTAAGATTTAGATTTCACGAGTCGGACCTCTTGGCATCATGCATGATCTAACAAAAAATAAAAGAAATCATATATCACTGAATATTGTGAAACGTGGTGAAGGGGATAATGACATTTTTACCAAGTCACTCCCATCTGCCTGCGGTGGGACTGGCAACAAGCGAGCTCGGAAAAATGGGAGGACGCTCTTCACAGCCTGCTCTCTCTGCCATCTCTCCTCTCTTCTCTTCTCTTCTCCTCCCTTCTCCTCTCATATGGTCCACATAAACTAACGACAGCTAGTCAAAATATTCTCATAACTGAATAGCAAATCAACTGGCCCCGCAGTATGATAATAATGAGTTTAAAGCGGATGTTGGCAGGCTTGAAGTTGTAGTAATTTGTCTACTAAATGAAACACTGGCAGTGGTTGAGTAGCCAGAGGGCAGTGCTCGTTTTTGACTCTTTATTTATGTGCGGAGATTATGGAAGGTGGGACTTTTCAACCTGCAATTAACACAAATATCTCAGATCATCATTTAATTAGAACTTCAAATTGCCGTCCCTCAGGGATCATTCCACTTTACACTCCTGTCATCATAATCTGGAGCCTTTTATTGCTGAACCCCTAACATCCAAAACAGCCTGGTGAAAAAAGTTTTATACCAGCTATCAAAATGCTGTTAAATTTTAATGTGCCAGGCTCACCTGAGATCCTTCCTGGGAAGGTCTTTTCTTTCTTCTCCCGTATCTTTGAAGGTCATTTGTTTTCAGTGTTTGTCATATTTTTGCTTTATTGCAGCCTTGCTGTCCATTTTGCAACATCACTGTCTGTCTACTGCTTCGAGGTAAGCTTTCCCTTTTCAGGCAGATTTGACTGATACACAGTTATTTTCTCTTTTACTAACTTTTCTCTTAAACTAACCACATGCAACTTGTTGGCAAAGTAGTGCAGCAGTCATAATGTGTCAATATTGGTCATAGTTATACTTACTGACTTCTACAATTTTCTAGAGGTAGGGCCGATTAAGCTACTGTAACAAAGACATCAACACTGAACAATAGATGGTTTTCTTCATAGATATAGATAATATAGTTGAACAATAGAGGGTTGTTGTGCTTCAGCTGAAGACACTGGGGTCAAAAAAAGGGCAGCCATATTTTCACAATCATGCAAGGTAACACTAGTTACTGTATTTCTTCCTTCTGGTATATCATATCTACAGTGCATTACATATCTTGGCCCGCTTGTTTTGTGTCATCTTGACCCTTAAAGTCGACTGTCTGGTTATGTTTGTGTTCAATTGCATTACATGTTGGATTCCCCTGCTTGGAGAATATATATTTTTCAGGGAATCCCTTCAAAACCCGTAGAACAACATCAAAAAACTCGCAACACACATTTCATGTCTTCACTGAAGTACTGCTAAATGAACCCCGTCTGCAAAAGGTTACAAATGCCCCGGACGCCTCTCGAGTCGGTAGATTACAGGCTAATCATTAGGCTGTTTTCAATGGATTCATTTCCATACACAACTATCTCTGCATTCTTCTTTGTTGAGTTCATTTTCCTTTTTTTTCTTTACTAGACATTTCACACAGACAGAGATTCGCTTTGAACTCACTGCGAATATTCACCAGAGGAGTGCACGTACCGCATGCATATTCATTCTCTGCAGCTGTTGACAGTCTCTCAAACCTCCTTAAACATCGGTCACACGTCACGTATTTCCATCCAACGGTTCGCCTCTGTGCCACTTCTGCGACGTCCAGTGCAACAGTACATGAATATGTGCAATTATGTGAGTCTCATTATGCATCTGACGCGTCTTTGGTTCAAACTGTCAGCTTTGATGGGCCATTTGCAATTGAATTACACAGCGTTTGATGTGTGATTGACAGCCTTGATATTTGGATTATGTAAACTGTTTTCTCTGAGAGCCAAAGTCAAACAGCTGTCAAGACCATCCTGTTCTGTCAACTGTTGCTCTTCCCCATCCTTTCCCCCTGACACAGACGCAGACAACTTCACAATTCTCGATTGTCATATCAAGATGAGACCTCTCAGTGAATTGTCTGACAGAATTTTTCGATTAGTTGGTGTAAGGGGAAAAAAAAAATTGACGAGGCTGAAGCGGGGAATCAGATGGACGGGAGACCATGGATGTCTCCCGCGGAAGTATTTACTCGATTTCTGGCTCGTTACACTGATCACAGAATGGTCAGTGTATTGGCGTCCCAAAGCCTCCCTGTCCCAGTCTCAGCGATGTATTTAACTCTCTCAGAATCCTGTGGCCCCCCCTCTTCTCCATAGAAACTCTCTGTCCCCCCTGTCTGAATATAATCTTCACCGCAGGGCATCCTCACCTAGCAACAAGTGCTTCTGACCGCTTGCTGAAGAATAAACATTCCCCCTTCAACACGTCAACAAGCAGGACGGAAAATTCACCAACGCTTGGAGTAGGTTTGAAATAATCAAAGTTTACCAAAACGATTCCTCACTTGCAGATTTAAACTAGACTGGCCCTCAACAGAGCGGATTCCTCCACCAAGGCTCCTGCACATGATTGTCTCGTTCTTATCGATGAAATATAAAAGATAAAAAAGGAACCTGGTACCTGATGAGCTAAATGATTGATTTGTCATATAACATAGTTAAAGATCTGCCCATTAATTCGCATCCTGAACAAAGTGTAACACATCCCCTTCCCTGGCCCAGGACCCGTCTCTCCACCATGTTTGTTGGAAATGTGTTTGTAAGTTTTTCCGTAAATCCTACCAACGAATGAACAGAACCAACAAACAGACACAGGCCCTCCATGGCAGAGGTAAAATGAAATGAAAAATGGGAATTACACAGTTACTATAGGTCAGGTTTTGACCAATAGTCCGTCAGCTAATAAGCAACCATTCAACAGAGAAGGTGTCAAAGCAGGTGTTGTACCTCTTACTTCCTCAGAGAGAACTATGGCAGCAGTCTTCCGGTCTTCCGGTTGTTTGAAAATCTTGTTAATGAATTTTACCCTTTTTTTTTTTTTCTTTTGCAAACGTTTGAGGAGAGAATCAGCGTAAACACCGGACAGGCGTCAAGGGATGCGGAGCAAATTAGTGCTGATTCCAGACGGTCAATGTGATTAATATTAAAGGTCAACATTGGTGCCAGCTGGCCAGTGAGCCATCACAGTACCTCCCAGTCATTCCCTTTTCTGCTGAAGTCAAACGAGTAAAGTCGTATACAAACTTTCCTTACAGCAGGGAGTCATTTTTATTCTGTATACTGCATCTGAAACCTTTGTTTTGAAAATCTCGTCCAGTGCAGCTATGATTACACTACAGTCTTTTCTCTGATTTCATCTCTCCATCTCAGCCTGTGTTGGTAGCTCTTCTGCGGGCAAAAGCAAAACAAAAAGGAGAGTTACAATAGCCGGCATTTTATTTCACAATCCTCAGCCTATTCAGTATTCAGAGGAGGCTTATACTGAAAATGCAATGGGTAAAACCCCATACTGTATGATTGCCTGTCTGTCTCCCCATTCATGCCAACTCGCAGTAAAAGTAATCTGTGCTATTGTTCTCTTCATTCCTCCACAATCCAGTCTCCTCAGTAGGAACTTGTAGTTGCTGCAGATTCTGACGCTCAGACAGAATCATCGCAGCTTCATAGTGTCGTGGGGTTTCTGTCCTAAGTGTTGGTGTCATGAGGACTGAAAATATCTTTTTAAAAAACAAAACGATCGCACCAGTCAAGGGTTCAAACCTGGCGTTTGAATGTTTCGTTTTAGGTGTTGGGCGGGGGAACAGTGTGTGGGGCACAAAACCCAGCTCACAGGGAAAGAAATATTGTCAAATCAAATTGGCTGCGGGGATTTTGGACTTCAGGCCGCAAAGGGAGTGAGTTTAAAGACGGAGACTGTTTGGGATAGAAAGCTTTAAGGTAATGGACAGTGAAGAGAGGAGATCTGGAAACACACATAGAAGAAATTTATAGAAGTTGGAGCGCCCGCTCAAGCGACCGCAGGCTCGACTCCACCTTTCTACCCTTTCTCTTCCTGACACTCTCTCTCCCCCTTTCAAGCTTGTCAGTCCCGTCATTAAAGGCAAACAAAAAGTCATATTTACACCAGAGGATACCAAAGTAGCAGTGTCTTTCCTGAACTTTCCATTCTCAGACACACAGATTGAGCTCATCCGTCTCCCGAACGTAGCCCATGTCTTAAAGGGTCGTATGCATGTGCGGTGGCAATACAGTAGTCGAGCTGCACGTCACTTTGTGTGTATTTCTCAAATAAGCTTGACTCGGATTGATATCATGGATTCGGGAGTGTTAAGAAGTGTGGGCGATCATTCAACTCAATTTCCAGTTTGTCCCCGTAGTGAGCGAATGGGAATTTGTGTTGAGCTCGAACCCGAACGAGTTGATCTCACTGAAGAGCCATTAGCGTTACAGATTGCTCTGACTACCGGACTAAAGCCTCTTAAAACGTTTGTCTCCACTCAATAGCGGTTTAACCTGTGAAGGCTGCAGCTGCACATCTGAGCTACTATTGACATCGATTTGCCATAGTTGCTTCCAAGGATATTGAATCAGCTTTGTGTATGCTTTTTTTTTTTTTTCCCAGTTCCCAAAGCAGTAAAAGTAATATTGTCCTATTCGTGGAAGTGGTAAAGCTTTCAACCGCTACCTCAGAGATGTGCCAGCTGAGTCCATCAAACACGATGCACTCCTGTGTGATATGCATCAAGCTTCTTTCTGCTGTAATAAAACACACAATCTGGGCCGTCCGTTGTTATTTGCATGAAGGCATTTTACGTTGTTTAAAACATGCTACTCTTGAGTCGGGCTAATTGAACAATAAATGCAGTAATCCCCCTGCGTGTATAATGATATAAGCTGCAAGGAATTTCTCAGTACTCAATTCATGTTGGAAAAGGCTTTTTTTCAGTTTTTCTCCTCTTTTGAGAACCTTTGGGGAAGACAGTTGACAGCTGTTATTTGCATAGTTTTCCAAGGAAAATTACGCAAAATGATCTTGATGCGTTGTCAGCCCCATTCAACTGTTCCCCAGGCCCTCTCCTTAGCAATTTTATTGCCCATCACAGACAGTGAGCCACCAAATGCTTTCTAAATACCAACAAAATAAACAGTAGGCAGGTGGCACTAAAGTAAACCTGATAATAACCTGAATCACTTCCTCTCTGGCGTTCACATCGCAGAGGTTTGGGGCTTGATTTCCGATTGTCAATGTGGGTCATTAATACTGAAATAATTTCCATTGCGAGACGAATATATTATGGGGATTGCCACAGAGAACTGCATACAGTACCTTCAAGTTTTTCTATTGTTTTTTTATGTTTACATCCGCACCACCAACAGGAACGCTGAAGTGAATGAAGCCGGCTCGTGGTTAATGTCAATATCACCACGCTGGCGGACACCGCATGGTCAGAGCTGTGTTTGTGTATGTTGTTTTACACCGATAACATTTCACGTAAGTTTAAAAAAAATGGCTCTTGCCTGTGCTGCATTGGCTCATGCGTCTGACAAATTACACTTACTTCACTCAGAGTTCCTCTTGTGCTGGGAAAGTACCCACTCCAAGTTTTCTAATCCAAGCAATTTTTCTACTCATAGAAACTAAAAAAAAGTCCCTCAATGGGATACTGCTTCACCTGTTTATCTATTCACAGATAAAGCACAGGCAAAGCAGACAATTGGCCGGGTCCCCAAAGAATGGCTGATTACATTAGTCCATAGCAATAACAATCTTGTGAGAACCCCCTTAAATCAGCTACGACACCATGGTTGGAAACCCCCCTAATGGGGCCCCGTGCCTCTAAATGGCTGCCGAAATTCAGTTTGGTTCGATGTAGGGCCCCCAGGTGCCGTTTGTCGGGGGGGCCCAAAGTCCCCTGCACATTAAACATGTTTTGGCCTGACAGACAAGTGATTGAAGAGATGCAGAAGGGTGCCAGGTCACATTGTTCATGAGAACAGAATAGTTTTTTTTCTGCTGTCAGGCGTGTTACTAGTCTGCTGCTGAGATCCAGCCCATTGTCATATTACAAAAGATACAAGTCAGCAGAAGAACACACTAAAACCTGTGAACATAGAAGAAACAGAATCAACAAAACCAAATTCGCTGCAAAAAGTCTGCCACAGCCCATCAGTCGTCTGTTCCGCCCCCCGCCCTCCAGTCAACTCCGCAGACTGCCTGCCACTTCAGGCAACAAATAATCAAACGGGGGCAAACACAAAAATGAAAATGACTTTGTGGCTAAATTTGCACCTCCTGCTGGCATCGCGCCCGTATTTAAATAGAATCCCTGGTCTATTCAGCCTTGCTGCACTAATCTTCCTGTCTGCCATCTTCACAGGTGTACTGTCTGACATTTGGATGCCTTGTCCTCTGTGTGACATAACAGATCAAACTGGCTGACTATATTCGGGAGGATGAGTCTAAGGGGGACTTGTGCTTGTCCCATGCAAAGTAAACTCTTTTATAGACTTTCCAGTCTACTTTCCAGTACAATGTCCGGTTGCACTGACCTTCAGTGACCCCTTCCAATTTTTAATTAGATTCTCTGTTGAACAGAGGTTAAACTGTTGTGAACACAACATTAACATATCTCCTTTGAAATGAATATGTTAACTTATTAGCGAGCATTTTCCCATTAATAAATCCAGCAGTTATTGAGCAATTGTCATTGTCATGTTACTGTCCACCTGGCAAATACAGTATTCACTGTCATTTCACTTTTTCATTGGTCTCTACCAGATCTGGATGATATTTCTCCGCAGGTTCATCACTACAGGCGACTCCTCTCACACTGTCACCTTGTTTTGACATTGTCATTTGAAGCATTTTTATTAGATTATCATTTATAGCTGCTTCAAAAAAGTTGAATTTGATCTAGTGATGAACCCTGCATTGTTTTATCTCTAATGATGCGTTCACACAAAGCAAACGCAAAGCAAATTTTCATGCGACAAGGTCACAGAGGGTAAATGTCATTTGTGTTGCCCGGCGCGAGTGAAACAACGTGACATTTGCGTCATTTGCTTCACCGAAATATTTAAACTCAAGTAAAATATTTGCATGACGCGTTACCAAAGCTAATTAGCGTTGAGATTGAGTAACACAATCGCTTCACGTTTGGTGTGAACTGTTTTCAATTTTTTGAATATGTTATAGCTCCACTAAGTGGAGTTTCGGGGAGAAATAAATGGGTCACAAATACTACCAAATAATCCAAATGTTGTAGCTCTACTTCCTCGTTTTCAATTAAGCATGAAATGAAAGAACTCCGTGGTGTGGACCCAGGTTTTTTGTAGATGGAGCAATTATCCTGAACATGGACATAGTCAGTAAAATATGTTCTGAGTCCAATCACTGTGTTTGAAGAAGCTTGTTCTTATCAATTATACATTTTCCCACCCAGACCATGTGCATCCTGCCACTGTGCACTCGCGAGGTATTCTTAATAGCTCTTCTAAACCCTAGAGAATATTCGTGTTTTTTTTTTCTTTTTTCAGTTTATATATTAGATGCCTTTACTCTCTACCCTACTACAAGCAGGGCCAAATACACCCATGTATATCCATCACTGGTTGAACTGTGGGTCAGTTGAGGCGGATTTTCCGCTGCAATACAGGGGCGGCTTCTCCTGCACTTCAGCTGTTCCCACGACTGAGAACATAACCTCAATTTCACCTCACCACAGGTCCGCTGCTGTGGGTCTATTGACGGAGATTTCGAACAAACCTCGCTCTGATTTATCATCTTTGCACCTATAGATTTTTTTATTCCTCCCACCATTCCAAGTTTTAACTCCCTGCTCTTAAATTCAACATAGTATGACTGAAATGAATAAACAGAAGAAAAAACAGTGTGAATAAGTGCTGAATTTGACAAAGAACTCATTATCATCTTAATACCTTATACATATTGTGTTTTTGGGGATTTTCAGCATATTACGCTTGGGCTGTTTTTTTGTTGTTGTTGAAAGAAATGCCATGTCTTTACGAAAACCCTATTTGTTTTGTCCAGAGGAGCATGAAGCTCAAAGCTGCACATGATCTCATGTATTCCGGACTCAGAGCTCAACCATAACAGTCGTTTGTGTCTGCTGCTTTGGGCAACCAGATCTGGACTGCTCGCATTTTTGTGTCAGCCTGTTTGCCTCTATTGGCCAACCACTTTTTGGAAGAAAAAAAAAATGGAGGGGTGGTGCTTTCCTCTGCTTGAGTGAATGAGATGCTGCTGTCACATTGGTTTACTCAGATGCGAATGAAAGTGTAGAAATAGAGGTTGGAATACAAAGAATGTCAAACATTGACCCATCCACATTGCTGAATGCCCCTACAACAGTAGATCAGAGTCTGATGCGGCGAAACAGAAGAGAGGTACCTGAAGAAACACAGGGCACAGAGGACGCCGCGCTTCAGAGACTGAACACAGAAAACAGAGCCAACAATAGCCATCTTCGTACACGGGAGACGCACATGACGACAACAAGAGGTTGTCTCAGCTGGCCCTGCGGCCTAGCAGTAAAAAGGACATTGTAGAATGTGTGACAAGTGCACGTGCTACACACATGAAGGATTTTTTGTCTTGATATACACACTAGGACAATGGAGACCTAAACACTAGAAGAGCGGCATGGAACGGCAGAGTCGCCAGTTTGATCATTGCACTGCCGCCCGTAAATCTGACAAAGTGAAAGAGCAATGCTTGCCACTGGCAAAGGCCTGAAGTGCCTTTAAGTGAGATAAGAAAGGGATCGAGAAAAGAGGGCTCCAATGCGAGGATTTACAAACAAAGTCATGCTTTTAGTTTCTAAACCTTCATTAGTGCAAATGCTCGGGCAAAAACACAGCACACTTGCAGTGCATAATGAAAGCCATCAGTCACATCATTTATCTTTTTGGCTCCGTGCAGAAGAGACTGAGAGGGTGCCTTGTAAAATCCCATCTTTCAATCTCCGACACAAACAACTAAAACCCAAGAAGCAAAATCGCTCCTTCCCAATAATACAGGACAAAAAAACAACAACAAAAAAACCCCACTTGGTTTGTCATCATGCTGCACAGTTTGGTCTAATGTCTGTCTTTCTTGATGTCAGCCGACGTATTAATACGCTCTCCTCTGCATATTTTTCCAGGTGGCTGTGACAGGGGCACCCCCGGGGCAGGACCCATGAGGAGTCATAGAAGATGCTCACAGCCTGGGCGCTTCTGCTCTTCTTAGCCATGTGGGTGAGAAGCACCTCCGGTGGCCCGCTCTCCTTCAGAATAGGTAAATTGTGCGACTCATGTAATGCTGAACAGCAGAACTGCTGCCTACACACGTTGACCCCCGGAAGTCGGCTTTCCTGTTGTTCTTTTTTCATATTGATTGATATTTCTGTGAATGAATGGATGCTTTTCTTATTTCCATTACAGTATAGCCTGAGAAAATTGGCTGAACAAGAAATGAAATCAAAGTGTTTTAATACTAGTATGTATCCAGTCACACGTGGCATGTGTGGGTATGACACAGTACCAGTTGGCTCTGAAATACAAATTTTTCCTTGGCCCCGTTGCAGAAGGAACTACTACTCTACTTTTGTATTCCACAAGAGAAGGTCATACCACCCAGTCAGTTCTGGGAGTCACTTTAAGTCAGAATGGAAGGCTGGAGAAAATGTACTTTGCAAACATTTACCATGGAATCATTCACATATCACAGTAGAGCTTTCATTGAATGTGAAAGCACCAATGGCTGAGAACATCCTGTTATCTTACTGAGGAAGTACAATGAATATATTTAAAGCTTTAACGTGAAGTTGGAACGTTTCAATTGGAAGATTGAAGTCTGGATGTGATAGTTCAGCTAATAAGTAGAGTTCTGTGTAACTCTTTTGTTTTCCTTAATTAGCTTAATAAATGTAAGGACAAAAAAAAACGTGTAACACCATTACTACCCCTGCATCTTTCGGAATAATAACCTTCGCCTTGATATTAGTTTTAAGTCAGATGTTCAAATTGCTTTTAAACCGGTTTGTGCATGTCACCTTAGAACCCGGTATTTCCCCGACACATACTTATTGCATGATGGTATTAAAAGTTCAGTGTCATCGAGGGATCATTTGAGATTCAGTATAATCAGCGTAATTTGCGTCTGAATCGACGTCTTTCTGACACAAGCCGTTTAAGCATTTTGCACAAAAAAGTCGAGCGGGAAAGCACTGTGATATTCTGCTTCGGGAAGTAGTGGCAGAACGGTGGACCGAGGTTGAGTCGGACCAGGCTTTGCATCTGAGAGGGCATGGTTCAAAAGTCTCATAACCTGCCAGAGTCTGCTGGAAACCAATGGGAGTTGCCCCTCCATGTTATTATTCTCCTCCAGTCAGCAGGTCGCTGACTCCCTGTCACCAGCTCGCCGTCCACCAACAGTTTGACTGACTGCCTCTTCATTTATGCATAGGCCGTGTGTGTGTGTGTGTGCATGTGTGTGCCCGTGTGCGCGTGCGAGTGTGAACACACTGTGTATAGACACATATGGGAAGTAAAGATAGAGACTGATTCTGAAGCCCTGCAGTACTACCATCGTTGGTTCTGAGTGGCTGGCTTTAACTGAATAACATGCTTGTCAACCTTCAGAAACAACTGAGAGTGAGTTTCTTATCGTAAAAGTAAAATGGTGGAAGTCAAACCTGTGGTGCAGAACTCTTGTTTGCCCCTTCTGTCAGTGAGAGTAATTACACAAATAAATCAAAATTATTTTTTTATCTGGCACCACAGAACCTTTATTTGAATTCCGGCATACTTGTAGTTGATGCAGCCCACTCCATCACTGTTGCTACGCCTGCTCTTCTCTCCAGCTCTGGTAAACCAATCAGTGCTGGCTGACGTAAAACACATCACTACCGGTGAGACAGTATTGGAAAGTCAAGATTCAAAACTTTTGTAAATGCGAAATACAAAAAAGCTTATTTGGCAAGAGCTAATATATACTGGATGTTTATTTATATGTGGAAGTCCCACTTAAAAACTGTGTACAAATCACTGTTTGATTATTGTGAGGCTATTAAACAAACAAGTAAACCCATACTGTGCATTCGAAACGTGAATGTTTATTGAGATGGAGCAGAAATGCAGATTTAATGACCAATGATGAATGAAACGATAAAAAAACGAATTATTTGTCTTTGCCCTCTGCAGTGATGATTTCAGTTCTCTGATAATAATATGAAGATAAAAACTACAGTGCGTATTTTCTGGAAACATGAGTTCCAGTGATGATGAAACAAGTGTTTATTTAAACGGAGAAAAGTCCCAGTTTAACAAGCACGTGAATGCATATTAAAACTTCAGTGCAGCCTGATTCAGCTCTCATTGTCACAAAAAACTGAGCCAGTTCAAACTTTCATCTTTGGAAAGAATCAGCATTTATATTTTCCGTATAAGTCACTATTTCTCTCTCCTCCTCTCTGCTCCCCGTCTCACAGCTCTGCCGCCTCACAGCTACAGTTTGCAGAATGTGTTTGGGGGTTTGGCATATCATGTCCCCAAACAATCTTCTGTATTTTTACAGAAGTAAAAGTATCAACGCGACGAAGAACAAATGTTTTTTTTTTGATCTTTGAGAATATTGCTGGATAAAGGACTAACAGCCCCCATGTCTCTGCTTCCTCGCAGTATTCTTTTCCACCCTTCTCGTCATTGTACAAAAGCACCTCCGCAGTTATGTGATGGTTTATGTTCATATCAGTCGCCTTCCATCGTTGACGGATAATTAAGCGCTTGGCCTGTTTTTCCTTTAATATCATCTGTGCACAGCAACAATCTCTTTGCCAGTGTGTGTGTGTGTGTGTGTGTGTGTGTGTGTGTGTGTGTGTATACCGGCTTGTGCATAAATCCCATCCCCACACCCCTACCGCACACAAACTTACACGCACACACACGCACACACACGCACACACACACACATTTCAAAGGACACTAAGGCACGCAAGCAAACACATACCCCCAAACTCCCTGCCATTTGCGCCCTAGGAGATGGTATTTAACATGGCTGTCCCTCGAGTCCTGCCATGCTGGCATAATGTCACTGTCTGGCCTTCTCTCTAAATGTATCACGGCCAAAAACAACCTCCCACCAACCCCCGCCACATCCTCCGCCAGGACCAGCCAGCAACTGGCAGCAAGTGCAGTGTAGGTGAACTGAGGAACTTCTCTCCGTCTCCTCGGTGTTATTTCGTCTGCAAATTAGTTCGCACACATGAATGCACACACGCTAGGTCTGCATGCCATATAATGGACCCTCTGATTGGGAAGACAGGTACAAATAAAAGTTGACTTTGATGGCATTTTGTATATCAACAGTGGAACAGTGTGAAAGCTGACGAGTAATAGAGTAATGAAAGATTAATTACAGGGATATTGCCCTTTGAAAATATAAATAATTGAATTTGCTTCAGTTTTGCCTTTAATAAGGCATACCCCACGGACTAGTGAAGCTTTAATTAATCATCAGGCATAATTCAGCAGATAAGATCAAGACCACTGCACAAGATAAAATCAGTACGCAAAATGTGAAAACCACACAGTTGTTTAGATGACCTCTTCAGACATGGGACCACAGCACACGGGTAACATATTAAAGGCAGAGGAGACGCTGCATGATGGAAATCCCTCTTCACTGCCATATGGTGCGTCTTGTCGTTGCGAGTGGTATTCCCTCATTAGTTAGGGGAAAGATTGTCTGCCGTCAACAACCCGCTGCTTGTGTTAACTTGAATAAATCATCTTCCGAACATAAATTTTAGTTAATGCAGGGAGCGGAAATCAAGGAAAACCCTATGATCCTTCTTTTGTGTCTTATAGCCCCCTATTGAAATGAAAGTAGTAGGAGCGGAGCAGATGATGTAACATGTTGTTTTCACCCTTGTCACTCTATGTGATCAACGACTAATTAAAATCAAGCGACTCTCACTACTTGCCGTATCAACCAGTATTGCACTCACATCACATTATCTTATCTCTCTGAAGCCCTCACAGTGTTTTCCCAGCGTTTGGCATCTCCGACAGAGTCCATTTCATTCCACCGGGACACCGATCGAGTCACTGGCGTAACATTATCTTGATGAAGGAGCAGTCCACTGTGAGGAGAGAAAACAAACAGAGGCTGTTGTAGCATAAGTAGTTTCGCTTGTTATCACCCGGCAAAACTTCAAACTCATTCCACAAGCCGGCAACCAACCAGGGTAACGCTGGTCACTCTTAGCATGCATGTATATACAAGCCCGGGTATGAATATTGGGACTGAGACATTTGGATCGGTGCATCCCTGTGCCAAATTTAGCTGTTGGCACCCACTGGGCGTTGGCTCACTCAAGTGCTGTGAAATCCCCCCAGCAGAAATCCTTTAGCTCACCTTAAATATGCTGCCTGTGATACTACAAGAGAACAATCTTTGGCATATGTAGAGCAGGTGTGTTCCCACTTTAAACAGACTGCAAGGATTAATATTGATTGTTATGGAAATCCTTTCTAAGCTACACACAATATCACCAGCACCAACATTTTTTGTTGTTCATATTGGATCATTGGGATCCAGAATCCTCCATAGTCTTGTTTTGAGTGGTACTACAATGCCCTTAATAGACGAATAAATGTTGCTTTTAATGTTTTTCATGTTGCTCAAAATGCCATTTGTGCATTTATAGGATGGCGGCACATGTCCTTTCACTTACTAAGTATTTAACCGCGGATCGATCGGTGTCTGTTTTAACTGTGTGCATGTTATTCCATTATTAAATCTATCACTATGTGGTCGTTTTCATTGATCATCATTGATTCTAATTTTAAGACATGTACACATTGTCAATATACAAGTGTTTACTCTGAACGAGTTATGCAAAGCGTGACAGATATTTTACTGCCGCTAACATTTCTTTGAATAATCACTTCTCTTAGTATGAGGCCCTCGGGGATAAAAAAAGAGCCAGGCTTGTCTAAGTTTATTGGTTTTATTATTGATTCATTAATTGTTTTTCCCTGTGGTTGGTGTCACAGTGGCAACAGGAAAGGCAGAGAAACACATATTTTATTTTCCCCAATCAATTTGCTCCAGCTCTGGCCTGTCCAGTGTGCTGACAGGCCAGTTGTCCTGGGTCTGCCCCATGGGCTCCCCCCAGTTATATACCTCCTGAGTGGTGGGCCCAGGGGCCTCCGTAGACACCTGAAAGTCATCAACCTGCTCCTCTTAATGTGAAGAAGCAATAGTTTCATATTTGGACATGTCAGATTGCTAAACTTCTCACTGCACTACATGGAGGGGATCATATGTGCCTTCTATATCCATCCATGCTGTCACAAACCCTGACCATACACCCAGTGTAACACACTAAAGGTCCAATATCACACATGCACACAAGTTTAATTGTTTTTGTGTGATATGTTGTTTGTATGAGTTAGCCTGTATATCCTGGCATTTAATTATTCATCAAATGTCCCTTACCTTTATATGTTACGTATGCCCGTGACAACATTAGCAAGCATTCTAGAATTGCTGTATTTTTGAGTGAGTTCTTCTAGTTATTATTATCCATCAATCTAATTTTAAAGTGCATCAATTTCTTTCACATGAAATGTCACACTGTCAACATTATACAGTATTGAATTATTTATGGTAATGTTATTGTTTGGAACAATTGTTTTTTAGTAAAGCAGATAATTCAACATATGATTGTTTCTAAAGTTGTTAAATTCTATTGTGCAGTTCTAAACAGTATTATCGCAGTAATTTTTGACGGAACAGCTGGATTGTTTTAGGGTCAGCATGGTTACAATTGCATCTGATGCTGCAACATCTGACGGATAACAACATGTCAGTTAACCATGGAATTTATGGAATTTTCACATTAGTTGTCATCAGCTGACAATTAACTGATTTATGTAAATAATCTGTGAAGTTTATAACACACACAGTAGCAACATGGTAACTTGATATATGTAGACCTGCTATATGGAACCTAACGCTGCTCTCTCAAGCACACAATCTGCACGAGGTTCAGCACGGAGGCTTGTTAAACAAAACATTTACAGCTTCCTTTACTTTACAATAACACAAACTCTTAGAGAGCATCCCTGAATACTGAGGGAGCGGCAACCATACTAGCGCCACAGGAAGGAGTCAGACAAAATTCTTCTTCTGCCTCTTTGCTCCCTTTTCCACACTCGGTGGGGAAACATGACAGAGGATTCTCGGTGGGCTAAAATTCAATTGGCTCCGCTTCCTCAGCAGCAGAGGCTGCATCTGCGCCATCTTTACCCAGCCTCCCGACGCTGGCATCGCTGGAGCTGTAACTGAAAATGACTTGTGATAGATGCAAAGAAGGCTAAAAGCACTGAGCATGATGGAGTGATTCTCACTGGAGGGGGGGGGGGCCTTTGTTGAGTAAATACTGGGGAACTGCACACTTCCCCTGTGGCTGCGACTTGAACAAAGATTTAAGTCGTATAGCAGCAATGGAAGTCCTGATGAATTTGCGTTGTGTCTACCTAGAACCACAAATACCTTTATCAGTATGTATTGGCGTTTTGTGATTTGTGATTTTGTACTTTTTCACTTGGACTTGCCACTGATTTGAAGATGTTTAGAATAAATGATTTATCCCAACACCATTCCTGCATGCCGGCTTCAGTATTTGGTTTAGTTCGGCAAACCAAAAAGCATTCATCATTGAAAACTCTGTTCTTTGGTGTGAAAGTCATACATGCTGCAGGGTCATTACACTTCTTTCTTTTTACATCAAGGGGCGATTTACTTCCTTCCCCGCTACTGAGTGCAGACACTGGACTCACACCATTTGCTGCTAAAATAATCCAATATGAGTAAAATTTCTAAGGACACTGGGCTGCTGAGTGTGCACGCTTGCGTTAGACACACACATGCGGTATATTCTGTATCTGCAACTACTCACTAAGGGCATGTGGGCTGGATCAGCGAAATTGAAGCCCACAGGTAGCGTCTAATAGCATAATTAGCCCTGCTGAGTTAATACCCAGAAGTCAGGAGCACCATACTGTTTCCCTCGACTCAGCCCCATCTATACACTCACAGTGACTTATTTAGGCTGGCTGCTAGAACCACCTTGGTTGAATCACTGTGCCCTTGCCTCCAGTCATGTTCATTCTGCCCTCATACACTCTGACTTCAGTTGGTATCTAAAAACTCATTTAACTCACTGTCACTGTGACTGGGAGAGCCGAGAAGATAGCATGTTGGGGGGGGGGGGGGGGGGGAGGAGAGTAAATAACTGTTAGGGAACCATCCGGGTTGTTTTTGAAATATCCTGAGAATTGTTGCATTAGTTCCTCCGTATAGGGAAACCAGGAAACGAAGACTGATGTTCAGCTGAGGAGCCACGGGAGGAGACAACGTGATTAATCTCCCTAATTTTAATTACCGGGCTATGTGCTGTGTGAGTCATCGGGTTAATGACGATCGGACACGTGTACTCACAGACCTAAAGCTACAGGGCACATCGGAGCTAGGCCCCTTTTTAGGTGACCACCTGTCACCAGAGCCAACTGCCCAGTCCTCTCTGTTTCACGCAGATGCCAGCAACGGTAATGAGGTCATATCAGAAAGACAAGAGAGCTTGATTACAGGACAGCGTGTGTGCCTGGAGGCAACTGTGCTCCCCCATACATGATATCTAATTTGAAAATATCGGTTTGGGATTTCTGGGAGAA
The DNA here is from genome assembly GCF_022379125.1 of Scophthalmus maximus. NCBI lineage: Eukaryota > Metazoa > Chordata > Actinopteri > Pleuronectiformes > Scophthalmidae > Scophthalmus > Scophthalmus maximus. Next base: position 14,468,389 of record NC_061525.1, read on the forward strand.
AATAATGTGTCTTTTGTGTTTTGTTTTAGTAAAATGGAGCCCATGTAAACGGGGAGACAAATCTCAGCCTCAGACTCGGCCAGCGTTTATGATTAATCTCTAAGGTTTTAATTACCAGGGCAGGTGCTGGGACCAATCGTTTAGTTAATGGCAGGAATGGCAGATAGGAGTGATGTTACGCAATTATGCACACTACTTTGCTGCTGAGCTTACCACATAAATTATTCAGTAAATCTGATAAAGTCACTGTGCACAGGCATGTGGCGTGCATGTTCTTAGCTTCAATCACACACCCCAACACACACATACACACACACACACACACTAAACACACTCTCCAATTAAAGTATCCTCATGGGATTGACAAAGACAAATTCAAATGTGTGTTTATTTGCCTATGCACACATGCACATAATATATAAGCTTGCGATATCCTCAGTCACACACACAAACATGAAAACATTGGTATTTAAATTATTAACAGCTAATGACAAGCTGAAGGGTGATGTTTCTGGATGGAAGGCACGAGCTTAGTTGGTATAAAATACTGTGAGAACATGAATACAATTACTGTATGTTTTACAGTCCTGCGGTGGTGTCGAGTGAAGGTCATAACCAGGACATTGTACAGCAGCATCGTGGCTGATGTTTCAATGTGATGAGGTAAACACTTGTATAGAGATCTCATTATTTTTAATAGCCTGTGATGTTCATTGATATGAGCACACCTTGCTTTTATTTCATCCAGATTCCCTTTTTTGCACAGCAAACGGGCTGGGCCGAACCTTTTTTTATTCTGGCTCCCTCAAAAAGTCACAATCCAATTGAAGATGATTTTCGAGGCCTGCGTGATCAGACCTACCTACATCAGTGAGCTATAGATCTCTTTCTGTTGCATGCAGAGTACGCAATCTACAGTTGTAAAGCAGGGACGATTTTTACAGTTTGCTTTTTTTTTATTTATTCATCCGAGATTTGCGCCCTAGGACACTGCATCTTTCAGACACAGACATCAATTTCTGAGCAGGAGCTGTTTTTTGTGCAGCAGATCTCGCCTCCCTTCATCCATTACAGTCGGCGTGTTGTGGAGCGAGCCCTGCTTTTAAAAAGAATTAAAGATGATTTGATTAGTTATGATTGATGCCAACCAAACACTCATTGTAATTCATTCTCCCCTGTTCCAAACCATTTTACACCTGCGGCACGTGTGCACCTCTGCTGTACCAAGGCCTTTGGTCTACAAAATAACTGAATATGTGTTGCCGTGGCCAACCATGCAAGCTCCGTGCCAGTGCTTCCGACTTGATTCATGAAAATATAATAGCGATAAACGCTGAAAATGCTCTGCTTTTCCTCCTGTGGAGAGCCATTATCTCTTGGCAGCTAGTAAGAAAAAGACTGCCTTTGTTGACTGGGTTTTTGATGAGGCCAGAACATCACAACATCAATCCCAGGTACACATGGGCTTGCATATACTGGCTCATGCATACGTAGTGTGATGGACGTTCACAGGGACGGACATTTTCTCTCCCTCTCTCTCTCTCTCTCTCTCTCTCTGTGGCTCTATACGCTGCCATTAAACTTTAACTTTCCTGATGTCCTCTTGTTTAGCTGCTTGTTACATTGCTGCAGCGATACGGCCTTTATATTCAGATGGCCACGGCAGCTGTTACAATATGTTCTGTATATACGTCTCTTGGCCACAACGCTCCCCATGAAAAGGGGAGAACGGAATCCCTCTGTAATTGTTTATTGCCTGTGTTTCAAGAAAGCTTGAATGGTACAATGGTTTAATTTTCACACATTGTAATTACCATAGCAAATTCACCCTCCTTATAATAATGTGCCCCGTAGGTTAATAAGGCAACATTTGTGTATGAAATACAGTGATCTTACTGCATGTCTATTTCTTATTTAGGGTTATATATAATGAGTATTTAAATGGAGGAAGTGACAGACACCTTCTTTGCATGTTCTCTTGGATGTAGACAGTTTAAAAGCCTCTGGAAATTGAGGGTCCACTCTGCAAAGACAACCAGATTTTAACCATGAACCATTTTTTAAACTTGCCTTAAAACACTTTAAAACCACCGGTATTATCATATTATTCTGTTCTTTTGCATCTGTAATGCCACCTATAAAATGGGAAGTGATGATATAACTCTATATAGAACTATATTGAAATATAACTACGTAATACTCACAGGAAGACAAGAAATCTGTATCCTTTGCTTTTTCCCTCGTCCAACACCATCACTAGGGGTTAAAGAAGATCACAAATAGCTGCCATTACAGGGAACTGTCCCTGTCCAATTCATTTCAGATAAGAAGCTCCTTCTCTCTCACACACACACACACACTTGCAGCACATGTACTCATTGTCCTTGCAGTACAAAAGAGAAGCAAGTCCTTTTTACAGGCAGAGAAGCATTCTATGGCTCTATAGCTCAGATTGATGGCAGCTCCGGTGAAGCTAATGGGTGCGGGCTTGGATCATCACAGACTGTCTGTATGGGATTTTGTTTGATTACGGCAGGAAAAAACCCAGTGATGGCTGAGATTAAAAACACTGGCCTTAGATATATCCTGGTGCAATGACCAGGACGTTTCATTGATCTATCGCAGCAGTCGTTCTTCTCTCCTGTGTTCTTTGTCTCACTTTAATCTCTGTGGGCTTTTAGACAGTACAAATGGAAATTTATATTCTTTCTCTGTAAAGCGTGAATCCTTTTTTCCCCATCTCCTTCCCTTCTTTTGGAACCAATTTGGATTAGCCAGTTTCTCTTGCACTGCGGCGCTTGTCACTGTCGACCTGCCGAGGGTAAAGACATGTTTCTCCTCCAATACAGATGGAGCTGCTTCACCAGCTGCTGCTTTTCATCTTACAGCAAGAAGCTTCGTGACGGTTCTGCCACTCTGACCAAGTAGTAGAAACCCAAACCGATGCGCCGACAGGATCATAATCCTTCTCAGGGTCATGTTCAGGTGGTTGTGCCTGAAATTTGTAACACAGGTGCCATCATTTGACAGACAATACAAGTCTTTTCTTTGTTTATTGTTTATAAAAAATATAAAATATGTTGCTGAGCTTGTGCACAAAATGCTGCTATTTTTAAAACCACAGTTTGAGTCAACAACTTTTACAAGCAAAGTCTTCCCATTTGCAAAGGGTGCATTTAATTATTAAAATGCCAAGGCCATTAATTGAATGTTTCTTGGTATTGTTTCAGGCTATTTTAGGCCCAACAACATTAAAACACACAAAATAGCAAGCGCCATTATCCTTGGTGATCTTTTTTAATAAGTATTAATTTTGGAAAGATGTACTCAAAATTATATGGAGTCAGCGTGCCACTCCTTTTGGTGGTTCACATAATTTAGGTTTAAAAGAAGTTTTGGAGTATTGGAATAATTTAGAATTTTTTTGTGTGTTTAAAACACTGAATTCTGGCTTTTACATTTAACAAAAATCGACTGTAAGTTTAAATATACACTGTACACTGTATCCGTCTTAGTCTCCTGTTCATGTAGTAACCTCCCGTAGAACCAGCTGGTGGATTTGCACACCGACTCTGCGCCTGTGCTCCTTGTGTCAAATGCCTTTCCCATCTCATCCATCCATTTTACACTTGCATGGGCAAATTATCTGCATGCATTCAACACACGTGCTCATGTGGAGACCCTTCTCCCACAGCTGATATACACACTCCTCCCTTGACACCCAGTTCAGCCAGTCCCACTCCATTATGCCACATCTTTCATCAGGACTCACAGTGAAGAGTTTGGCGACTCCTCAGAGTCCCCCCCCCCCCCCCCAGCTGTTGCCAGGCCCTCTGCCATCGCATTCAGTCGGCACAGCCATCGGCAGCTGTCGTCCGAAGCCTTGAGCAACACCTCTGGCTGCACAGATGCCTGATGTGTGCATGTCTTCTCTTGCGTCTACCTGTGACTCCGTATAAACTAATGTATGCACTCACCTGCACACACTTATATCCGTGTGTGCATCTGTGGCATTGCCTGCTGTTTATATTTGAAATTCATTGCTTCGTGTTAATGGTTAATTCACCAGGCCCCGCTCCAGGAGGCAAGAGGTGGCTGCTTGCCTAATGGCAGCTCACCCGGGGAGGGACTTGTAGTTGACTTGTTCCCTGCTCCAGGTAGGCTCCATACCAGACATTCTGTGTCTGGTTGGGAGGCCACAGGCAACAGTGGAGCTCAAAACTAATGCTGTGGTCACAAACAAAAAAGTGATGTTTTTCAGTGGATCCACTCAAGAAGTTCAGACTAATCAATACGATTCAGGGACAGTATTTTATTGGGTGAGATATGAGAAACTATGTTTTTTTTAAAAAAAAGAATATATATATATATATCCTTGGCTGCCATGTTGTGGTGTGAACGGTCCTCATTGAATCATGCCTCGATGAATGTTGCCTAGTTACAACATTCTTTCTGAGCCTGTTTAGTGTTCATATTGTGCGTCTACGTGGAAAAAATGTCAAATTGAAAAGAGACCAACAAAAGAGAAAAACTTCATAATAATGAAAGAAGTCCCATTTAAATCACACATTGAATATGAAATTAGAGTTGAAGGTTAGAGGAGAGCAAAGTTAATGGTATTTATAATGAAAAGGGACTAATAAAAATAAAGTGGGGGCTAGTTTTTATGTGATCAGCCTTAATATTAAAAAGTTATAGCACAAGAAATGACGATATGGATGAGGGCATAGGTTGTTTGATAGCAGGTGACATCAGTATCTCATTGCTGACAGACAGATTGAAACTAAAAAATTGTCTGGTTGTGATTGTGGCCATAGAGTGCAGTATTCAAGTCATTCTTTTTGAGTCAATTGAATTTTTTTTCTCATTTACATATGATTATTCTGAGTCACTTTATGCAACAGCAAAGCACACATTAAAACTCAAGTCGAAAAAAGAATATAATTTACAAAAAGGCAAACTTTAATTCAAAAGCTTCCAAACTTTAATTTTATTATATCGACTGTTTTACAAGAAAACCATGAGAACAATAAAAATGCGATTAAAGCAGTGATTTAAAAAATGATGGTGTAACAGTGCAGAGGAAAACATCCATTCGTTTGAATCTAATTTTTTCAACATCTGCAGATTTGACGTTGTACTTTGATCTAGTCTTCGATACGCCCAGTGAGGAGATGAGTGGAAGTGGAAGTAGGGAGCTCTGACAGAGAAATAAGCAAAAGTACAGGTTCTGAATTTTTTTTTTTTTTTCTTGCAGAATAAGATAAGTAGAGAAACAATTAAACACACATACAGTACAACTTGGGGTCCAGGGCAGTGTGGCAGTCTTATTAACTGTGTACAGACAGGCTGGCTATTTTTTTGCTGTGCAGCCAGCTGTGTTATTAACTGGCACTGCATTGAATCAATTGACAGGTCTCCAGGTGTCAGTGTGCTTGTAAGCGTGTGTGTTTGCCTCTCAAGTCTCCATCACCGGGTCCCTGCGCAAGGTCAGCGGATGATTGTCCCTCTTGTATATCCCCCTACCTCCTTACCTCAGATTACACATAGAGCAGTCCTGTAGGGAAACGCCGTGGATTACTGGCGTCCACTCCTGCTCACCTCCACACTGTCCCGTCCTGGCCCCCGTATCCCTCACCTTATCAGCTGCACACACACTCCACACAGGGACTCCGGTGTGGATACTTTGTCCGCCGGTCCTATTACAACCCCGTCGACAAAAGCATATTGTCCTCGTTACTTCTAGCTCACATACGGGCGAGCGGAGACGCGCGTAAATACACCCACAGATCCACTCACGAATGGAGGGAGTTTACGGCATCAGGCTGAAGCGCACAGTGTTTACCCTGGCACATCCCTCGGGGTCTGCCAGGTACATTGTTAACCCTCCTATTCTGTTCACTAGGGAAACCTCTATAGTGAGCGCCTGCATGATAATATCTCAAACCTATTTAACATTCAGGCCTCATTTATGGAGTCCCCATGTCTCTGTATGTATGTGTGTGAACGGTGAAGTGGTGCTGTGGTGGTGTTGGGCGACCTCCAGGGCCCTGGACTAGCCACCTGGACCACGTGCGCTGTTTCGGTGCGGGTATAATGAGGCAGACGTGGCCCTCGGACGAAGCACCAGAGAGCAGAAACTGTGAGAGAGAGAGAGAGAGAGAGAGAGACCGAGACATTGCCTGTGGGCTACTGTGGCTGCAGATGGAGAGGGCACAGGCTCCCTGTAGGTGCTGCAGCGGTTGATGACGACACACATATGTACGCAGGCACAGACCAACTCGACACAGGTTTTTCTCCCCGGTGCTTTATTAGTCTGGGCTACGAGAACTCACATACATCCTGGCCCTTCTCAACACCCCAACACAAATGACTTGTCTTGCTCTTCCTCCCTCTGGACGTCTCTCTGCACCTTTTCTCTACACATCTTTGCGTTCCCTTCCATCTTGTTATCTCTGTAGCCTTCTCAAAAGTGCTCTGAGTCTCTTGAGGGAGAGCCGAGTTAACCTGAAGCCCAGCTTGAATCTTTCACACCATTCGATCACTGCAGAGATAAACACAGCCTCACCGGTGTCTGTCTCCCGGTCCATGCTTCATCTAATCTGATACCTCTTAATGTTAAATTGAGTTCATCTATTGAAGTTTGAATTAAGATACATTTTCCCTGTACTCCTGCAGAGTGAAATGGTTCTTTCTTGTATTTCAGTTGAATACATCATGACCTCTGTCATGACTCTATACAATTAGGTATCTCAGTGAGTGCATCTTCCAAATCCTTCATTTGAAAGGTTGTGAACAACGTCTGTCCTGTTTTCATCACTTAATCACTTGTTCGGCGCCAAAATAGTCAGGAGGCACGAAAAGTGTAAAAGGCGAAGGAGAGCGATATTGAAGGAGGGTGGGCGGGGAAATATTATTGTGAGCCAGTATCAGGGGATATCCAGTACATATCAATGCTGATGCCGTTGAAGGGCCTAAGGAGCTTTGGTTTAGTCTCTTCGAGTGATGTATGCTCCCCGACTTCAGCTGTGTCCCTGCCTGCCCTGTTGAAATGGCGATAAAAAGTCGATATTTCATGTGCAGTGGGCCATCACTCATAGTGGGAGCATACGACTGCATGCCAGTCAGTGTGTGTGTGTGCGTGTGTGTGTGTGAGACAAAAATAAATTAAGAGGAAGGGCATGAGGCAGAGCAAGAGGAGGGGAGAGATGACTGATTGAGAGAAAGGTTACTAATGTCCTTTTCATGTGGTGGATTATACTCTAGCATTGCCCTAAAGCGACAGTATATGAGCATTGCATTTAGTCAAAGAAACTTTCACGTCCATACCTACCATTTGGCCCTGTCTTTCAGACTTTTCAGTTCAGTCCAAACCAAAATGAAGGGTGTGAAAGGTGCCTTGGATCACGGTGTCATGGTATTTCTGTGGCAACAAAATATTCTCCATTCAAACAAAAAGACGACTACAGATGTCGATTGTCAGATGCAGACGCCCATGTAGGTGATGACGCCAGGATGTATGTATGTCTACATTTTGAGTGCGTGACACCGAAACTAACCAGATTAAATGTAAACAATGTAACAAAGACATGAACCTTGGTCCAGACTCTCAGGAGTGGAAACTCCCTTAATCAAGCATCTGCTAACTGCTTTCAAATATTAAATCTCCGTCTGTAAAACTAAAGATGATGGACTCTTTAATTTCAGGACTAAGACTAAAGCTAGTGGACACAATTAAGACTGTTCAACTGACCAACTAATCAATCCAAACATCTTATTGCTACAGCTTTTACTGCATCAGCATTGCAGAGGACCGGTGTCTCCGCTGACCTTTGCATGAACGAGATTCATCTGAGTCTGTCCATCAGACCGTCATGAAAGGAGTGCCCCTGTCATCCACTGTCAGGCATTCTCTTGAATAATAAAGGTCAGTTTACTGCAGATTAAATGACCATGTTGAAATGCCAGAGGCTCCTCTCGGGCAGCATGTGGCTGTTTATGGTCGGCAGACCGCTTGTTTAACTGTGTCTCTGAGGTAACACCATGTGTTTAAATGCTATTACAGTAGAAACAACCGTATGTTCCGACACCAAGTTACTTTGGGTTATGGCTGTCTCTCCCCTGGAAGTGACAAACATCTAGTCACCCCCACCCCTTTTTTTTTATAGGTTTGCCCTTTTTTCCATAATCCACACTGTTCTGTTCTTTCCTCCCTCTCTCTTAACCTTTCCTCCTTTTCCCTATCATCAAACCCTCCGCTGGTCTCTCTTGACCTTCCAGACAATTGCATGCACGTGGCTCTATCTGTAGGCCAAGCCTGTTGAGGGAGATATGCTGAGTGACAGACGGTGAAACCCGCTGAGAGCTGGAAATTCCCCCGAGATGCACCGCCAGGCCGCCCGTCTGCCTGTCTCCCATCCCCTGGGTGCAGGAGATCAACTGCAAGTGCCACATCAACACTGTTTTCATCATAAGAATCCTCCTCTTCATCATCATCGTCATTGACATCGTCGAGATTATCCGTGTGCCGCGCACGTCACACTCCCGACAGTGTGTCGGCTGTCTCACTGTCTTTCCTCGTCACAATCTGTTGGTCTGTTGCTCACCGCAACAGGTCTCCCCTGGGTTTTCCCTCTGTCATCGTCTCATCCTGTCACTTCCTCTCTCCTTTTCTATTTCTCTCAGTCTGTAATTCTCCCTTTAAATCTCTCTCCTACCCCCGCGTCTGTCACTCTCACTCTTTCAGGCTTAGTCAGAACTATCACTCATTATCAGTCATTCGGACTCAAAGTCTGAGTGGAGATGAACTTTTGGCATTCATTGCTTCCTCTCTCCCTCCCATCCCTTTTCATTGTAGTTGTCAAGGGCCATTGCGTTGACTTTATTTCCTCCTTTGGCACCATGACTTCAGAGATGGTGGTGGTCTAAAGGGATAGAAGGCAAATGTCTTTCTGGATGTATGATTGTAAGAGAGACAGAGAGAGAGAGGGAGAGAGAGAGAGAGAAGGCGGCTGTGTTGAGAACTGATGCGAAGTCTAACCGTGGGCACCAGGCGCTGCCATTTTCTCTGAAGTGATGCTATTAAAGTTTTTCTCCACTCCCATCCATCAGAAAAGCACGGAGACTCTTGTTGTATAATCTGAGTTGAAGGGACTGTTGCGCACCAACAGAGTTTTACTGTGGTGAAGAGAAATGAATAACTCAAAGGCTGATTAACACCCCCCCCCCCCCCCCCCCCCCCCCCCCCGTGCACAAATACATATAGTTTTACAACTTGTGCTAGTTTATTCGCAAACAGTACTTTTATGAGCTGCCGTTTATCAGCTGTAACCAGCACTGTCAGGGTTCAGCGTTAACATGTTTTTCCTCCAGCCTTACTTGCTCCATGACTTATAAAAACTACTGCCCTAGACATTTTTTTTATTGCTTCCATCAAATGTTTAATCACCCGTAATGAAAAGAAAACATAAACTTGTGTTAATTTGTGTGCCGTGTTACATTTATTACTTTAATCTATGTTTCCAGACAGGGTGAAGGATTTGTCTGTGCTGTCTGTCTGTGTTACCGACCGTTGCCGCGGCCCTCCAGAGACTCCGCAGCCTCTGAAGAATGATGTCCTCCGTTGTGTCCAGCTTTGACAGGAGCTGGCAGCACACCATGCAATGCATATTTCTATTTCCGTCATCTTGTTTGACCCAGGGGGATTTCATCCTTCCAAGGAATGCATTTTCTTTCTCCTCTTGGGTGATAGCGTTCTTTCACTGCTACCACTTGCTTCCCTAAAATCCGGATTCCCCGAATAAAATTGGGGTGTCACTTCTGTGGCAGTGACAGAGCTGTGGACCGGCTTTTCCATCGGTTGGCTTTCGAAATTCTCTTTTCGGGAGATTATGGCAGGCTGCAGTGTCTTTATTATTAGATAGGGACGGTAGAGAAAAAACAGAAAACGCAGGTGAGAGAGAGGCTAAGGGAGTAGAACTGGGCACTCACTGCTCAGGGTGTTTATTCACATGTGGTATAAACCTTAACCTTTCAGCCATCAGGTCACCGCCCATGTTTGTGTGTGTAAAGTGACTGACCTTTTGCCATTTGCTATCTGTTACTGTTCACAATCCACTCACTTCACCCCGTGTGAGTGATCGGACATCATCTTGTCAATTAATCTCTGCTGTGAATGTCACACCTGCAGTTCAGGTCAGGCCAGACACACAATCGCAGAGTGCAGCGACACAATACGTATGTTGGAGCACTTACCTTGTAACACCGTCAGCGGTGATCGGAATATAATAAGCCCCCCTCATACATTTCAATGAGGCCACTGCATTGGCACAGTCGGGATGCACACGGCAAAAATAGGCAGGGTTGTTGTCCTGCGAAAGAAAGCCTTTCTTTTGTTGTAACACAATGCTCTGTCATGTGGCTCAGCGCTGCATTGGCCAATCAAATGTACCGTATGCACATACACACACACACACACACACACACATTTCTCCTAGATGCTTTGGAACAGGACAGGGAACATTTCTATTTCCCCTGGAAAATGTTGCAATAGAAAGTAAAACAACTACCACTTTTTCCAGAATTATGAAATGTTCGCCATTATTATTGTAAACAGCACATGGCCCCACCAACGTTGCCTCTTGCATAGTTTCAATACAGTGCTACCCGAATACAAGTTAAGGCTCTTTTTTAGTGCACTGTCCTGAAGTGCTGTGTGGGCCCAACTGGAAGTCTTAGGTCCATCTAATTTAATGAAGCTTAAATTTGTGCTGAATGACTCGGAAGGTGTCGAGTGTTTGTTTAACCCCCTCGAGAAAGTGCTCAAGTTACAAATGTCCTTTACTCTGCCAGCAACTATACTCCGCACTAAAAAGCCAGCAGGAGTTCACGAACTTCAGACTGTGGGTACAAAGAACAGACACCCATGTGTGCCAGCGCTGCTGGAGACGAGCCCACGCCAGTGTGTTCCGGGCACAATGAATCACGCTCCCCGCTGTCTTTCTATGACAACCACTGTTCATTCACTATCGCAACGCCGTCAAAGATAACTCATTCTTCCCAAAGTTGAAATGTTTGCCAACAGAGACTTGAGAATGGATGGCCATTAGTCAGCATGAAGACGTCGGAATGTGAAGCGTCGGTCTTCGCTCAGCTGATTCAAGAGAAAGAAAAGTGGGCAGGCTGCTTTGCACTGATAGATTGCTCTCAGACTTTTCCGACCCATTGGGAGTGGAACTGAGCAAACAGCAGCGCGAGTCTCGTCAGTGGAGTGAAATAAAAGACTGCATAATGAACACACAAGACAATGAACTCGTGGCCCGACATGTTAATTCAAAGCCAGCCATTTACATTGCTTGTTTGTTTTTTGAGGCTGTTCACCATCATTTTCTCATTGGGCGGCGCCCATTTTCCACACTGAGTGCCCCTGGTACAGGGCTCCATTATGTGCCTTGTGGATGTCCTGTAATCACGCTGACAATGGCTAGGTCCCATAGGTGGAACCCTTCCGCAAATCAACTTCTCTGCATTCAGTTTATCTCATGTCGTCGTGCAGCCACTGGGAACACTCTGTTTGTGCTAATGTATTTACAATAGCAGGCGGGAAATCTTCTTTAGTGCTTCAGGTCAACATCTGCAGCATTTCAACCATCTGCAGTCCCTATGTGTTTGTGCCAAATATAATGTTTTGCCAAATATTCACTTTCATCTTTCAGCTGTTAGTTTACAAACGGAAGCCTGTCACACAGCATATTTGCATCTTGTTACGTGAAGTATATCTTCTCTTCCTTGTGCTTTTGTAGCCAAATTTCGACTCATTTTGTTTTGGTTTGGTTGGATTTTGGGGGCGAATATTGTGTAAGAGAGGCTGTAAAAAAGTTACAGCTGCTCCTCCTGAGTGTTTCTGCATAAACCTCAGCAGATTCTGCGGCTCCCCAAAGCCCCTGCGGTACTGCATCAGCTAGTTGTGTATTTGCACTTGGCTAGCTTTTGTTTAAGAGCTCTGTGGCTCTGCAGTGATGCCAGGTACTACGTTGAAGTGGGGCAGACATTAGAGGGGCATTATATATACAAATTATTCCCAAGGAACATAAGCATACAATGCACTGACACACACACTAAACACAGTTTGAAAAAAGACACAGTTTCCCATGAGTCCTGTCTCACAGACATGTTGGATGAGACCCGCTGCTCATTATTCCCCAGAGTGAAATGAGCCTCAAGTAAAAACTCAGATCATAAGTATATACTGTATGAATATACACTTGCCATACAGTGCACAACATCTAGTCAGCACATGCAAGAAGACATGCAGAGTGCACACAAGAGAATACATGGTACAGAAACACATACAGGCAGAGATGATCTGTCTCTCCCGTCCACTGTGCAGTGTTTTCTGAAGTCCCCACCCCTCTCTCTCTTTTTTCAGGATCACAACCTTGGTTTTTGAGTAACTGTTATAGATGAACCATGGATCCTGATGAGGTTATAGCCTCTACAATCTATTCTACACTGTATAAATTACTATTTGAACTTTGCTTAATCTTTCATCCACGTCGATCAGTTTCAGAAAATCTATTGAATCCATGACATGTTTTATCAACCATCATTATTTCTCTGATTGGTGTTCGATTATATGATAATTACTTGAGTTGGCTACTGTGAGGCCAACATCATGAACTTTTTTTTTCTCCCCCTGATGTCCCTATTGTCTCCGATATGGCAGAGGGGGGTCTGAGGGGAACCGCTGTCAGAAACCATTGACGAAGAACCATGACATTTCTTTCTCAGTATTGTCTCGTTATCTCAGTGTTGCCATACGCTCTTTGTCATGCCACTCTTTGTGTAAGAAAGTTGAAAACAAAGGCAGTTCGCCCTCATGTGCTTCTCAGTCAATGGCTTCTGCATTTGCAGGCCCGCAGAGACTCTATCAACGGTTACCCTTTAAACACAAAACGGGGAATTCATCACCAATCATTCTAATTTTGAGCCGCAACCCATTGATGTCTACATTTTTATGGTTCCATCCGTTTCCCCACTGGCCACCGGTGACAACAGAAAATGTAGGAGCTGCCGCCTAAATATGCATTAATTGAAACGACTGTCGAACTTTTCATGGCACTCAGCCTTGGATTAATGGGAGTTAACACATCAGTCCACTCGCACACATTATGATCGGTGTATGTGGGCTATAATTATATTATGTGACACCAGGAAATCAGTCTCTTGTCGCCAGGTCTTCCGTGAGCGAGATTTTCTAATTATGTAAGAGAGCACCTCCGCTTCCTTTGGTAGTGCACACCACAGGGCTTTGCGGATGAGATTGATTAAAGTGTGCAACTAAAGCAATTCCATTTTCCATGCAGTCAGACAAGCAGGCAGATTGGCTGTGGTATAGTTCACAGTCATGCTGCATTCAAGTGAACAAAACAGCTATTAGACCAAGCATGAGGCAGCATTTTCATCTGTCGACGTACACAAACACACAGGTACGGTACATGCGCACACGGTCACACACCACAAGGAATATCTGAAGGAAAAGTTTGTGACTTGTCTCAGATAAATTAATGTCAAAGCTATTATCAAATAAATGAGATAGGATACTATACAATGTTGAAAATACCAGATTAGTTGAGTTGATTTGCAACTGTTATATACATTGCTAAGAAAAATAAAATTGCAATATAAATCAAGCTCCTCAAATGATATCTAAAATTAAAGGGTGAAAATGTTTTCTTTGTGCATGTGTAGATTTCAAATGTTTAAATTCTTTACAGCAAGTGTGTGTGTGTGCGTGGGCGCGTTTGCGCTTGCTTGTGCGTGCGTGCGTGCGTGCGTGCGTGTGTGTTTGCGCTTATGTGTGTACCCCTCTTGTAACACTGATGAAAGTGAAGAGAAACTCTTTCTTTATGGATGTGAAGATTTTTTTTTTCAGTAAATGAGTGTGTGCGTGCATGTTTTTGTATAACCCTCTTTAATAACAGTGACCTTTTTGTTAAAAATAAAATGGACAATATGAAGTAGAATCTCTTGACACAACCTTGACATTCAGTGCATGCCATTGCTGAAAATCAAAAAATTAAAAAATTCATTCCAGTCGCCCTCATCTGCACCGTTGTCCTCGCTCTTTGGAGAGAGGGTGAAATGTACAAACCCATTTAACCAAAAGGCAGCTGAAGAGGCGCTGAGGGAGGGCAGGCCTTTGCATTTTCAAACGGTGAGGTCCTCGACCTTCACATTTACTGTTCCCTGCGTCTCATATAAACTTGAAATTCATTTGCACACTTGGGTTGAATGAATGGATTCTGTTTCAAATCACATCATATAAATGTGTTGGGTTTTGGTTAGACATTTCCAGCAATTCATACGGTAAATGGACAAATTAGTGAAATAAAGTGTTTTAAAACTATGTTCAAATTAGTATATTGAAGCAAAAAATGAGAATGGATCACGGCAGCGACGGCGATAAGGAGAGAGCCTGTTGTGCGTCACTGTCCCACAGCAGTTTGATTGGCTAATTGACCGCTTTGTTTATTTTGTGTTTTCAAAAGGCATCGCAGTAACGGGGCCTGGCTGTGGCTCTTTAGTGGATGTTGTCATTAATCCCCTTTCAAACCTGCAGTCGTACACAGCTCCGTTTCTGTGTGTAGGCCCTGATCCGATCCCTCCTGAACACAGGATAGTGCGGACTAATCAGCAGCTGCAACAAAACAAGCAGACGTCTGATCAAGTTGCGAAAGCAGCAGTCGATGCCAGAATGTGAGGGGAAGTAATGTTGAGTCTTTAAATCAGAAAATCCCAAATGTATTTGCAGACTTACTCAGTGTCATTCTAAATAGATTGAAAAAATTAAAACATTACATTTTTGATTTGAACTGATGTAAATGTTTGAATTAGTTAACCGAGTAATTATTTGTCCTTTGTGGGACTTTGTAAAGACACTTTTTATGACTGTCTGTCTAGTCTCCTGCTCGTTCACATTTGTGCATAGTTTTATGTCACAAAAAGTAGGTGTATTTTTAGGGGATGATTAACATGGAGGAAACTTACAGGGTGTTAAAATGGCACCACCTTAAAAACAAATGAGAATATTGAAGATGTAGATATAATTCCTCATTTAATTAAGAGTTTAATCTGACCAAAAAAGATGCGAGATGCAAAAAGTGAAAAGTGTGAGTCTTGTTCCACCCTATAACTTTCTGACTTTGGTACAGAAGGTCAGGGTTCAATTCGGAGTCATCCCAGTGTGAGCCCTTAGGCAAGGCCCTTAATGTTTCCCGCCTCGATGATTGTATGTCGCTTTGGACAAAATGCGTCAGCAAAATGAATGTAATAATGTAATGTGATCTCTAAAAGAGAGGTACACTCGCCATGGTTGGCGGATGGTGCATTAAATCTGTGATTTATTACGGTGGATACGAGGTGTTTGGTTAACCACGGCTGCATCATTTTATTGCAGTTAGACCCGGCCTAGTGCGAACGCCCCACTCACATCCCCTGACCCCCCCTCAGTGAGTGTGAACATTCAGAGAACGTCTGGAATCTGCGAGCTGATGGCGGCTCCTCTCTGAACATAGAGCTCTGTCGTCCAGCATCCACAAACCGTAGTGGTGCCGACTCACCGGCAGCTTCTTCTCTGCTCCAGCTCATGATTTGGCTCTTTTCATTTGTTGCTTCTTCTCACACAGTTCATCTTAATTGCACTGTGTGACTTTTGTTCTTGCTCTTTAACAATTATGACTCAAAATGTGGCCAAGTGAAACACTCAAGTAAGCGTCCAAATTACATATTTATAAAAGATACTCAAAAAATGACCCAGACTTCATGTCAAAATTTCAACAGCGCATGACATTTGGTTCTATTAAAAAAAGCGGCATGTTTACGTGAGTGAGTTCACATTGATTCAAGCTTCTCATTTATCTGTGCCAAGAGGAGCAATCGCTCAAGGTAATGATAACTGTTGAGAGCACATATATGTGCAATAGTAGCCCAGCAGAGTGTGTGATTTTAAAAAGACCGTTGATTTGCAATTCAAATGAAAGCACAATACAATATTTATATTCTATTATTTGATCAAGGGCCAAGTCCCTCTGAACTCTTGCCCCCCTCCCCCTATCAGATAATGACTTTTTTCCCCGATCAAAGCTCGCGGGTTGAAGAACACTTTACCATTAATTACCTCGTACAGTAGGTAAAGAGCTAGTTCATTTGATCTGCATTCAGCACTTGGTCTGGGGGAAATTGAGATGCAGCCATTGAGTTAATAGAGAAGCCAGTCGATCTTTCAAAAGGAAAATTAGTTTTTTACCCTTGGCTGCTACTTTCCAGAGACACGTCAAAGCTCTGTAGGCTGACGTCTTTGGATATTCTTCCCGTACAACCAGGGCTCTGTAAGCAATTTTCATATAGCTGGAAATCTTACAGAGGTTGAGGTCTTTGCCTATTTCATGAACGTTTATGCACTTTGTTAACTTTTGCACTTTAAGTAATATCCCCATGTTTTAAATGCACTTATTGTAAGTCGCTTTGGACAAAAGCGTCTGCAAAATGAATGTAACGTAATGTAATGTAATGTCCGTATGTCTGGATTTTGGAAATTCACACTTAGCAGCGGTTCTTCTGTTCCCTCCTGGAACACGAAGACTTTCACAGAGCTGCTCTCTCTTGTGTCAGTGTATAGAGAGAGAAAGATGGGAAACTGCAGTTAGTCAAGTTTTGAAAGTTGTGAAATGAGTTGCTGCCTTGGTTTGAATCTCATGTTCAGGATGGGTAATTCCACACTCAAAGTGACAAACTCTAATAGCACTGTGCGTGTGTGTGTGTGTGTTAGAAATGTTCCCAAGGTGCCATGAGATCACTTTCCTGTGACTTTTTGTCCCTTTATTTTTACAGAAATTCTCATTTCGTACCTACTCTCCACCCTCGGCATCCCTCCAGGCCACAAATTGATCGGTTTGGATGGATCAAGGCTGAGCTTACATTTTGCCTGTGTGGAAACAGTGTTGCTTGTTTGCCCGCTGTCATGTATTGACCACCCCCAAGGGTCAAGTCATGTTAGGCCAAGAAATGTCAAAATTATACGTTTCATTCTTTACTGCTGTTGTGCACATCTGTGTGGCTAGATCTTCACTGAGTAATACGACATTTAACTTAGTTCAATGCATTTAGTGATATGATTATTTTTGAGGGCTTAAGAAAGGAGGTATTACACATTTTTTCTTGTCAATAATAATAATAACAATAATAATTGTTCACACGTGGAAATTTGCTGTGGAATTAATTTTTTGTCAAAGGAAATCGAGAGCAGAAAAAAAACATGCCATGAGAGTGAGGCTGAAAGTTGATAAGACAATGAGGTAAACGCAGATGTCATAGAAACCATAACACTGTTTATGAGTTTATGACAGCAGACACAAGACTTTTGATAATGGCCTTTCACTCGTGAGGCATGTTCATCAAAATGTACTGTGAATTATGAAGCGTTACATGTGAAAATTGAACTTTACTAATGATTTACAAAACTTTTTACATTCACTTAAGCTACTTTCTGAATTTGCCCCTGACATGCCAGATATCTTCATTTGCATCTATTTCTAGTGGATATTCATTTTAAGTGTAACAACTCGACCAACTGAAAATAATTTCTGAGGACGCCTGTCACCCTCCATCTTGTTGTAAAGTCATTTCGGGTTTGATTTTTGCAGATCTTTTTGGCTGCATGTGGGCAGTGGAAACAAGCTGTTTTACATTTACAGTATCTAGGCACACGTGTCAGCAGGCAGTGTGCCGCTGGGTTGTTTAAACATCAAGCAGATAAGAAGCAATCATGTGCCAAGTCGCAAATATTAAGTGCAAATATCCAATTATTTCCTTTTTTTTTTTTGTCCACACCGAATCCTGAAGATTCTGACTCTCTGGTTGGCTTTGTCTCTCTCTACCATTTGGTGTTGGACAGCGAGCTTAGTTTAGTGCTTTTAGAAAGTCCTGCTGTGCATCCTGCGTCGGAAAACAACGCTGATCAGAGCAGTTAGAGCAAACCAAAGCAAACCATAAAAGCAAAACAGTGAGCTGAAAGACACCAAAGAGTATCATAGAGCTGTGGGGGACTACGGCGTCAGTTGATAGTTCCTCTTTTGACCCCTTTCAAATATATATATATATATATATATATATGTATGTTGAATGTAGTCATTTAATCCATTATTGATATCAAAGAATGTAACACTGTTGCGTTTGGCTGTTATACTAAGATCTTTATCGTGATATTGTCAAGAAGTCTTTGTGAAACCATTCATTTTTAAACATGCTGCCGTGATAAACCCCCATCGCAGGGTTTTCCTTGGGATCTGAAGTGTCAATCTTCGGACAGAGAGGAGTCCTCAGAGCTGAGTGATGAATATTTATGGAACTGGGTTGTTTCCTTGTTTTTTTTTTTATTTAAGGCAAAATTTGAGAAAGAAATTTGTGCTGCTGTGTGCAGCAAAATATCTCCCCCTCCAAATAAAACTTAAAATGAATGTGTGATTTTTTTAGAACTATCCAAGTATTACACCAGGGATCAAATCAAGTTGTCGTCAACTGTCCTCTGTCCACAGCTTTCACTTGGGGCAGGGATGGCTACGACCTCGGCTGACCTTTCACTGCTCCTCTCCGCTTCGTAGCAACTCTTGTTTATTGGTTGTAGATATTGTCCTGCTGGGACTCGTTCCCGTGATGATATCAGATGAGTGGATACATCTCATCTTTGCAAGTCGAATAAAGTTATTGTTTGTTCAACTGTGTGATCAGCAGAGAAAAGGTCACTTCAAACTTGTTGCAGCGCCGTGTGCAGCAACAAGCAGCGCATTGGAGTCTGTTATTATTAGGCTTGAAGCTTCAACACTCATCCTGCTGTTTTGTTTAATTCATTTGATGGTTAGTCTACATTAAATTTACCTTTCAGCCAAGATGTACTTAATTCCTTTTTCTTATGCCTTATTAAGTTCACACTTTTTTCCAGACAGGTTATTTTTATCTGCTCTGTCTACTTGAGCTGTAAATTAACGTGTGATGCTAATCCAATATAATTACATTAATTTCAACCTGTTGCTCATGTTATTATTTCTCCTTTTCTGAGTGTAGATCATTGAGGAATGATCTACACTTGTATAAATGCCTGTATAAATGTTGGTAGTTCACGCAGCCTGCCATGTTGGGTTGATTATGCATTTCTTGTGGCTAATGTGAGCATTGATGCAGTACATAGGACAACATCAAACTGGCATGGAAAGACAAGTGTTAGTTAGACTGATACTGAACATATAACACAGGCCATTTATTCAGTAGATATAGAAGCATATGCAAAACACAAAGTCATCAGTTTATTAGGAGCACTCTGCTAAAACTGATGCAGTCTTATGCTTTTTAATCTTGCGTTTAATTCAGCCTAAAATAAGTTTAGCTTAACTTGAATCGTACCCTCACAGAGACTTTAATGTTCAGCGTTTTTGTTGAAAGTGTGTTAAAAAGGCGTTGATTCAACTGTATGATCATTTTGCAGATGCTGCTCAACTGCACTGTGTCATGTTGAAGTGTTCCCATTACTTTGTCCACCTCATTCAAATCAATTCATAACCTTCATGAACATAAGATTTATCGCAGGACTGACGTATTAGACTGCATTTGTTTTGTCCAAGTGTTGATGTATAGTGTGTCATATTCCCTAATAATTTATATTTATGTTATTTATGTTTCATCAGCCACGATGACAAGTGCTGTTGAAGGTCATTGAATACATTTATTCTATTTGTAGGAAACATCCTCCAGAACAGGATACAGTTACAGTGTGCGACTTTAAAAAACAGCAACAACAAAGTTGCCTTTAGTTTAATGTTAAAAAGCTTACCCGCTGTCTGGATGTATTTTATTGTTGCTGCAAACTCGGAGAATGCATTCAAATAGACCACTCCTTAGTTACCATGAGACATGGAACGATGATAGTCCGTTTTTAATAACCTGTCTTTTCAGACATGGTGATATTGACATTGCCTTTTTCTGCATAAAAAAATAAGAGATGAGTGCATTATCAACATTCACCTAAACTTATTCTGATTATAATGCTGCATTACATCGATTACACTACAGCATAGAACCATTTCCTAATATAACATGTTGTCTCATCATTATGTAATGCTCCTGTGCCAAACTGATTTCATTTTTAACAGACAACGGAGAAGAAGTGACTGAAGGATCGCACTTTTAAGTGTCTGCTGTGCCTTATGAAAACCTAACAACCAGTGGATGTTTTGCCGCCTTAAATAATATACTGTGTGATGAATTTATGTTTTTGTAGTATACTTGGAAATACATTAGAACGGGCGCAAGATTTAAAAAACGTAAGCTTTCAAGCTTTTATCGTACAAATAAGATATCTGTATTTAATATTACTCACCTTTTTTAAGAACTAAAGTAGATTCTGCACACTAAAAGCTGCTCCCAGAGTGTTCCTTTAATTAAGAAAAATGCTTTGCCTTTTGAAGGCACTCCAGATGAATGGAGAGCAATGTGCACCAAATGTCACCTCAGTATTGGTGCTAATAAATCCATAAACCTAGGAGTGAACTTTTATTTTATACCTTTGAAAAATGCTTTAAAATACACAAACTGTCTTTACAGGTTCTCAGATTGAATGATCATCGCAGCCCTGGCCCCGAAAAACAGCAGTGACCTATGTGGATATATATATTCATCCTTTTGTGTTTTCTCTCACAATCAAAAAACATTGCTCTTTTTCCCTTTTCCGTCTCCTCAGCTGCCATCCTCGATGACCCTATGGAGTGCAGCAGAGGGGAGCGTCTGGCCATCACGCTGGCCAAAGACAGCATCAACAGGAACACAAACCGCTCCACCACTGGCAAGCTGGAGGTGGACATCTTTGAACTGCTGAGAGACAGTGAATATGAGATGGGCGAAACGAGTAAGTAACGCAGGGGGTTGGATGCAGATTCGTAGGTGGGGAGAAGATGAAGAGTGTGCGTTTGTTCATTTGAGTCTGTTGGTCAATAAGACTGCGCGTGTTGAGTCAGGGAGAAAGATGGAGAAAGTAACACATGTTAGGCCCTGTTGGATCCAGTCGGCAATCGCACCAGCAGAAAAAGTCTGTCCTTCAGGCCTGCTGTCTTCTTTGTCACTCCGTCTCTTGTACAGTTTCCCCAGCAGCGATAAGTCTGTTTGGACAGACTGGTGTGGTGTATGAACGCAAAAGGAGCTGAAATTTCTGTGGATATAGCTGTGGGATGTTTTGTGTCTGTTTTATCGGTTATATTTAGTCCTCACACGGTAGCAATTTTTCATCCTGCTGTATGAGGGCAGAGCCTTGTAATTTAAAAGTGAATTAATCTACATTAAAAACAGTCCCATTATGAGGTTTCCAGTAATTAGTCACAGAGATATAACACATGCATCACTGAGGGTGACTCCATTACCAATAGCTTTAGTCTCTTTTCATTTATTTATTTATTTTTTTATCAATTTAATCAATGCTAATGAACCTTCTCATGAAAACAATCCACAATCAATACAGCGCTGCAGGTGTCTGCAGAAACCACCCATATAAACGGCTCTGACAAGAAATGTGAGGATGGATTTTCAATATGACACATTTCCACTTTCACAAACCAAAGAGCATCAGTGGCATCGATTAATCCATGGAAACGCTTCTCTTACCACAACAAGAAGAAACTGTATTACTTTCTCTGCCTGGTTTACTACAAACCCTTCTATGTTTCTGTGTGTGTGTGTGTGTGCGTGTGTGTGTGTGTGTGTGTGTGTGCGCGTGTGCGTGCATGCTGGAATTGTGTGTATAGTATGCAAATATTTTGTGTGAGGAAATGTGAGTGTGTGTAATTAGAGGCAGGAATTGGATTAGGGATGGATCAGTGGCCGCAGATAGATGGAAATATCACAGAGGGAGTGCTACCTGCCCGAGAAAGGTCCCTCCCCCACCTTTCTAACATCCACTCCCACCTATGGCTAGTATGAAGCTCCTACGTGGACAGTGTGCTGCTTTTGAAGGCGGATGTGAAGCCACACAGCACATGTAAATGGTTTGCTTTGGTGCTGCTGCGTGCATCCGAGAAAAACTGAGATTGTTTTAATCCCATGAAAATGGAATAAATTAGGATTTGAAAGGAACCTAAAAGTACACGCACTTTGAACTGCAGCTGACGGAGTCGGATTGTTGTAGCGGCGCTGTGTGTTTCCGTGTGTATATATGCATGTTCATGCTTCTGCTATGTGCCATGTCCTGCGCTGCCTGTCTGTCCATCTCTTCTTCCTCTTGTGTCCAGCAAACCTGTAAGGTATTTCTCAGGTTTCACGCATCACAGCCCTAATCATTCTAAGGTTCAGTGGCTTGTATTGATCAGGGAAAATCAATGTCAAGAAGGGAAAATTGACTCCATTCGACCTAGACGCCTTCTGACCATAGTTTGCCCGCAGTGAGCAGCACAATACTTTTCTGACAATTCACGGCTCTCATGGAAACCTTGATGCCAATGTCTGAGGGAGATTAAACTTTAACAAGTGAAAGCATGCATATACATATATGTGTGTGTGTAAGTGTACGTGTACGTGCATGTATGTATAGACACACACACGCACACACACAATTCTACCTATTAATGTAAGGAGCAAAATGGAAGTGTCACAGGGGCCAGTTGCATGTTGGCTGGAAGTCATATCATTTGGTCTTATATTTTGGTGAACCCATGCAGGCAGGTGCCTGCGTGCGTGCGTGCATGTGAAATTGCGTGTGTGCATGTGTATATGTGTGTTGGTGTAAGGTGTCTGTGTGTTCATGTCTCACTGCCCCCATGGGTGACTAAGGAATTACTTATTAATCATTTGATTCGCTGCCTCTGGATTCACAGTGCGGGTCAGAGAACGGTTCCCCTTTGCCTCTTTTTGCACACGTAGCTGGTTAATACTCTACATCTACCCCGGTATGAATAATACTTGTGTCTGCCTCACATCATTGAGTGTAGAAGTTTAATTAGAAGCCAAGGATAATAAAATCACAAGAAATTACATTTGGTTTCCACTTCATAGGAGGTTAACGTGTATGGCCTGTGTACAATAGAGTGGACAAAAACTCACATTCTTTCAAAAGTTTCTGTCTAAGGATATTCTGTATCCCCAAAGGTAAAGGTTTCATTGTACAGATAAGATAATGTTTTCCAATGTAGAATATGGAAAACAAGATGGAATGGGGCATTAAGCGATTTTGATCCAATACACTTTTTGCAGCCCTGGCTCCATAAATTGAAAACCATCGATCCCCAACACCTTAAGAGACGCGCTATCGACAGATGCAACGACTCAGGGCCTCGTGGTTTCGAGCCCCTACCGCTGCAGTCAAAAGATAGACAACAAGCAATCTTTCTCCAAAATCGCCTCCTGCTCCTTAAAGGCATTCATGTGCAAATGTTCAAATAGAAGATTTTATATTTTGAGCCAATAGATACTACTGCCTGTCACAGTTTTCTTCCTATCTGTCGTTCTCACTGTCAATGTGGTTATCAGACTCTCCCAAAGACTATTAAACTCCCTGCTCAGACACTGGGATATTTATTTTTTTTGTATGTGCATCACGCTCGCCATATTAAACGTGGACAAATGCATTCGGCCCTGTAGACGTTTCACCAGCACATGTAGGTCCGGGTTCCCTTGAGAGAGTCGAATCGCTGGCTCAGGCTGCTAACTGTTTAGAGGCCGACATAGTCAGCATGTGAAACCATTAACTGACTGAAGAGGGCCTTTTTTTTTAAATGCCTTGCCTCAGATCCTTCAAGAAGTCCTGTACTTTACTTTCATGGATAGCACCCGCTGACTTGCTATGTCTCCTGCTGTCTCTGTTCCCTTCCCATCCCTAATCCCTGTTTTCCCCTCTTCCCCTCTCTGTTTCCTCTCAGTGTGCCAGATCATGTCTAAAGGGGTAGTGGCAGTCCTTGGCCCCTCGGCCAGTCCGGCCTCCAACTCCATCATCAGCAATATTTGCGGAGAGAAGGAGGTGAGTCTATGCACCCAACTGGTCGGTGCCTGTGGGCAGAGTGTGGAACAATGATGCTCATTAGCAGCTATGTGTTTGGAGACTGAGGGGGAAAGAAAAAAATCCAACTTGTTGTTGGAAATGATTAAATACCTCAATGGTGTCCATTCCAGTGGCACTCAAATGAAAGCACTGCTGGAGATTTTATTTCCTCTGTTCACCTCATTAGCTCGGAGCAGTTTGGCTCACTGATAGCCACTGTTTGGAGATTTTCATATAAACAAACAAAACTATAAGTTTCCTTTGCATGGATACACCTGGGCAAATTGGGGGCCTAATTTTGTCATAGTGGCCCCTCCACCACACATGTTCTCAACTCCCTGACTTCCACCTTTCTGTTGAAGCTGTTTCCCTTTTGTTGTTCTTTTCTTAACGTGACGGTTTTTTGTTTTTTTCCTGAAATTGTGGGTTGCTAGCCCTATGCCATACATACAAAATCAGCATAAAGCATAATGTTGTTAAACTCAATTAACCTTTATTAGTAAGAACAAAGTACAAGTAAATAGCAGTAGCATAAGGGGAAAAAAGTAGCTTCGAACTAAAATTGTTATTCAAGTCACAAATAGATAATCAAATGACAATAAAAGATATTTCAACAAAATATATTTTCCTAAAATCTAACTTCAACCTGAAAAAAAGTAGCAGCCAGACACTTTTGTCTTTTAACAGAGCTGAACGCAGAGTACAGGCGTTCGATGAATGGTAATGGCTGCCGTTGGGAAATGATTAAACCTCCAGTCCAGCTGTAGTTTATACACCTTCAAAGTTTTTACATTTTTACTTTTCCCACCTGCAAATTTAGCACAAACCCCCCCAATGGGTTAGCTTCATTGTAAAACCATGGAGAGCGCATCGATGCTCAGCCTCTCCTCTCTCTCTCTCTCTCTCTCTCTCTCTCTCTCTCTCTCTCTGTCTCTCTCTCTCTCTCTCTCTGTCTCTCTCTCTCTCTGTCTCTCTCTCTCTCTCTCAAACCCATCGACAGCAGACGCATTAGTCAAAGTTGGACTGGCCATTAGGAGCACACGTTCAAATCCCACCGAATCAGTGGATCAGTAGACTGTCATCATGCAGGCAGAACTCAGCAGAACAGTGGTACTTCCTGCTTCCGCTGTGCGCTTTCCCACAACGTAGTTCTCCGCAGGTCTTCTCTG
The DNA here is from genome assembly GCF_022379125.1 of Scophthalmus maximus. Taxonomy (NCBI): domain Eukaryota; kingdom Metazoa; phylum Chordata; class Actinopteri; order Pleuronectiformes; family Scophthalmidae; genus Scophthalmus; species Scophthalmus maximus. The sequence goes on from NC_061525.1 coordinate 14,493,625, forward strand.
TGTGCACACAAGAGTGGGCTGGGTTAACAGTTGCCAAAAGCAGTCAATATGCATCACACCCCCACACCAGAGTTCACAGTAGCCAGCAGCTCAACATGTGAAGTCATGACAACAGACTTCTCACCAACACCCACGCCTGCAGATGTAAATGATGAATCGGACATTGTGCGTCATCGTGTGCCGCTCAGTCACTGGCAGAATTTATAATAGTCATGGGGAGGGAGTTAAGACTTATCATTGGACACAAAAAAAATTAACGCTCCTTAAACCAGGATGAGTCATCCAACGGAAAAGAGAGAGGAGAAAAGAGATGTGTTTTTGATGTAAAATACTATGACTTTGACATATTTTTGACAGATAACAAGACATAAAAGAACAATTAACACAAGGACACGTGATTAAACCTGGGGAAATGTATGGAGCTTTTAATGCCAGGTCTCAACGTTGCCTAATTCTCTGTGAAACACTGATATGATTTGACATGACAAATTATAGTATTATTGATATTATTACTATAGATACTATTATGATTAAACAATTCGACAGCCATATTTTCTCATCCGAGCTGTGAGGAAAAACATAAAGCTTCACTTCATGTTTAAATTTCCCAGTTGGATGCTAATTGGCTTGTCTGACGTGGTGTGTTTTGTTGTCGGATCAGACAGAGCAACCTCCAATTACACAACTAGATCAAAATCAATTCCGAATATGAAAAGAAGAGTATATTCACAAAGTTTATCTGTGATGGTTTATTGCCACGCGTTGTTGCATTTACTAAATTTGAAACATCTCTTGAACCTGACGAGGCCTGTGGTCAATAAAGTAATAATATTATGCACTTGTAGACGGATTGCCCTAGTGTTTCTGCATTATTCAACACATAAGACTGGAATCTTATATTTCATATAAAGATATAAAATCCACTATATAGTGACTGCAGGTTTTACAAGCTACATGTCAGCTTTCTTTCACTTCATCAATCACTTCTTTTCCACGAGTGTATCCTGGTGTGCTCGCCGCCGTAATTGGATTTGGTCCACGGGTAAACCGCCTTTTTAACTGCCTGAATTTGATTAGCATGACTATTAAAAGACACCCCATATTAAAAGACATTCTATTACCATCTCCATAATGTCCCCTGGTTCAGTACAGCCCCGTCTTTCTAACGAGACGTCCGTGTGTTACAGCCGTAGACAGACCAAGACTGCCTGCTGTTGAGAATCTCTGGTGGCAGTGACTGACGGGGCAGAAAAATGGACTGTGATAATACCACTGTGTGAATAGGAAAGACCCCGTGAAGTTAAAAATGACACGTTTGAGTTAACTGATACTTACAGCGTAGTCATGAAATACAATAAGGATTTGATACTGGCCCAACGGACTCACAGATTCTCCACACTTTCTCAAATTGAATCTCCATTTATCTCTTCTTATTGTACTTGTGTATGAGTAGTATTAATTTGGATGACCAGAACACTTTAAAGCTCAGCCAAAATTCCGTGTTTGTCCCAGAGGGTAGGATTATAAAATGGTGTCGCCATGTTCAAATCTTTGTCCTTTCCTCCTTTCACACTGACTTAGTGAGTCATTTACACAGTGCAAGTGCTGAAGTCTGAATTATGTTCGGTATTTAGGTTAACACCTAAAAATGAACTACTAGTAGTATTGAATTATTACACTGCCAAGGGAAAATATACAATGTTACTACATATGACAGCTTCATTGAAACCTGTGGACTTTTCCTTTTCATATGATGGTTGGGTGTCCAATAAAAATCCATACATAACCCTTGGTGACTCTTTTCTCGTGGACTGGATTGAGCCATGCAACTCAATCCCTGTACTACTCTTTTAATTCTAATCCACGTTTTGTTTAAGACTCAATTCAGCATTTTCATAGTATCATAATTTTAATAATAGCAGTTCAGCAGATGGTCTTCTTATCATTCTTATTTTTCACCTAAAGTGTGCATAGTTTTGAGTAGTGAAGACACGTTCCCTTTTCTGAATTCCACTTGGAGATTCATGTTGGGTTTCATAAACTCTCAGGATCTGCCAAGTGGCCTTCTCACCTCTTGGTAAAAGTGTCAGAATTAACATTGGCCAGACAAGGAGCCACCCTTCTCCAACCCGAAGAGGCCGATGCTCTGTCATGATAATGAAATTAACAGCAGGATGTGAAACCACTTTGTGACCTTTGGTGGTCACCCTGGCTGTGGATCTCAAGGAGAGACTGATGTTTTATTCAAAAAACTGAAATATGTTTTACAAAGCAAAGTCATCACTGATTAAACACTTAATGAGCTTTCTCTCTCTCTCTCTCCCTCTCCTCCTCTCTGTCACACACGCACACACACAGATTAAACCTGGTTTATACTTCAGCATAGGATTGATGCAGAGCCTCGGCAGCAGCCTACGCAAATGGCCTACGCCATTATGAGCTGCAGAGCAGGTTCAATTTCTAGGGAGGTGCACGTCAAACTCCGCACCCATGGCATCGACTTGAACCAGATGTATAAATTAGCTTTAAAAAACCTGCCAGGCTCCATTCATAAATTATAGATGCATTCCTGATGTGACATATACTTGTGTTCGCTCCCTGGTGAAACTCTTGACATGAATACGTTAGCTATCCAATTTGTCCGTAATATTACCCTGAAAAATGTTTTAGTTTGTTTCTTTTTTAATGAATATTCCAATTATTGGAAAAAAAACCATCCATCTCTCTCATGGTGTGAAATGGCCAAGTTATTCATATCATGTGACTAGACTGCCACACAGTGATAATGGATAGTTAGGTTGACTGAAGTTCCAAATCAAATCTATTCTTCTTTGTTCCTCACACGAAGGAGTAGATACTGTTGGTCGAATTCTGAGGTGAATGGTTTGTTCTCTGTCTCTGTTATTGTCTGGAGTCTATTCAAGGAGAGTAGTATTATAGCCAGAACAGACCAAGAGAACAGCGGAGGCTGCACCATCTATAGTACCATCTTCTGCCTGCTTGTAAGAATCATCCTCAGCTTTTTCTCTGCTCCTTCATCACTGGAGTGAGATCGACTGAGCAGCCCTTTCTGACCCTCGTGGCTTTGCAACTTCTGCATCCCGAGCATCACGTCGCTGAGGGATCAATGAGCAAATTCATGCACCAACAACTCCAGGTCTTACTAAAAAGGGGCCAGCAACAATGCAAAAGTTGGTGAAAATTCTCCAGCTGCTGCCTGTGATAAGAGTTTATGTCGGACACCAATCTGAATTATTAATTTTAAGTCCTAGAGAAGTGGATATTTTTTCCAGCGTTTTCAATTCTCTGGAAACTCTGAACTAAACAAGCTCATTTCACTATCGCCAAATTTAAAATTTCAGTTTAGTATCCTCCAAATAGCTTTGCTTTGGAAGGTGACAACTCATTAAAGCAAAACTATTCTCAAGAATATGACATTGACATGCTGCACTTTTAGAAAGGTGACATGGATTCAGTTTTATTCCTTTTACCAGTGGTGGATGAGGTACCCAGATCCTTTACCATAAAACAATTTATATTCTTCCGTTTGTAAATGCTCCACTCAAACTTAAAAATGCCATAGCATTTTACTGTCCGATAGAATTGCGAATGAGAGGTGTAAAATGGAATAATGCGCTGACATAAATGGGTTCAAGTTGTTGCACTTTTGACCACATACTTTTTATTGCTTATTCACATTTTTTACATTTTGCTCTATCATACTGTCATCTGTTAAGTGTTCCTCCTCTGACGTGATTAAGTTGGAAATGCAGTTTGATGTGTCGTGACATATTTCTCCCTTTCACATCAAAGAGAGAACTTTTTTGAGTTCAGAAAGTGGCGACAGAGCTTGTTCTTTCACCCCAAGTTAAACCTTTTGAACTGAAGAGGGTGTGAAGTGATGAAGCTGGAGATGAAGTTAAGATCTTGACAATGAAAACCACTCCAACTTATATTTACGCTCCATTTTTTGTCATGAGAATAGACTAGATTAAAAACAGATGAATGCACCCAGGGGGAAAGCCAGTTTCCTTGGGAATACTTGGATCATTTTACCTCATTCTTTGTTCTATGAAATGCAATCAGTGACTTATTTTTAGGTTGTTCAACAGCGAATTGGATAATGACACCCGATGGCTCTCATATGTGGCGATCAGGACTTTGCTGCTGGTCTTTCACTCTGGTCCTCATATCAAAAATGACTCCATGCCCACAGCGCACAGCTGGTGAACCAGAAAAAGCAGCAATCGTGGCTGTCTGTTTCCTCGGGATCGGGATTAAAAACCGATGGTCTTAACTCAGTGGTCCTCTCCACGCTTGCCATCAAGACCCACGAGAGTGCATATTTTCATTCCAATCACACACTATGCCAGTTGATTTCGCTGATTGGGGTCGCCCATCTCGGGCTTGAGAGGTGTGCAAATCAGTGAAGTCAGCTGCTGTAGTATGTATGTGTGTGTGTGTGTGTGTGTGTGTGTGTGTGTGTGTGTGCGTGTGCTAGCAGAGGTCACGTTGCTCTTGATATGATTACTCTGAAGCAGGGATGGGCGGTTTACTAGTTTCATCACATTCTGCCACAACGTGCGTGTTACATTATAGTGTAACACACACACAAGGGATACACACCACTTCCAAAACCAATGTAGGGCAGGTCTCTACCTCATTTTATTCCTATTCCTTTGAGCCAATAAATGTGAAAAGAGGTAGGTTTCATTTTTTAGGTGTCGTATTTAAAATAAAAAAAATGATATAACTTTTAGGTCATATCGCTTACTTTGGGGATGACCTGCTAATGACCTCTGTCAGAATGGCCTTATATTAGTGGTGCGGTCTTGCAACTAGTGCCTTCACAAAATTAATCCAAAATAACTGTATTTAAGAAATCATATAATTATGTATGAAAACCATTGTGGTAATAAGGAGGCAAATATGCCCCTTTTTTCAAAAAGCAGATATTAATCATGTTGTCATTTATTGGCTTTTGATGTGATTTTACCTTTAAAATTTGGGGTTATTTGTAGTGAAGTTCTTAGTTTAGCAATGATGGACATTGCCAAGATTAAGATCAAACACAACCTGTGTACTGATTATTGCTACCGGCCCATGAACAATAAGTCACTCAATGGTTTTCAGTTCTGACCACATTATTAAAAGACTCATGAGCAAAATAGTAATGGATTTTTGCAGCAAAGCAACCAAACAGTAGACTCTTATCTTTACCCGATATGACCATGTGCGTCTATTTTTAGACAACGCACATCAGCAAATTACAACTAAGCATAGCAAACTGATGTCCTAATCCCCAATTCATGTGTAACAGAACCTACAATAATCAGTGTCTTTGCATCAACAATTTATCACTTGTGATGAATGAGCTGTTATAAGAGTTGATTGACAGTTTAGTGTAATATACAGTGTATTTATCACATCCCATACTGATAACATGAAATGATTTTTGTTTGTATGTAAAAAGGCTCAACCTTGAACTGTGTGCTGGAGAGAAGGGTGTGTATGTGTGCATGCCTACACATGTCCGACCACCTAATTCCTCACTATGAGCGTGAGGATACAGGTGCTGCTGCTCCAGCTGCTGGTTGTCTGCGACACTGGCAGCAATATTGTGGCTGACAGACCCCACAAGGTGATCAGCACATCATCTCCGCGTCCCTATCAATCACTCCCCGGGTTCCACTGCCGCTGTCGAGGCTACTTTCACTGATGCGACGGAGCCCATCTGGTTTTCACACTAATAGTGACTAATAGAAAAACAGCCACTGCAGAGGGGTTGACAGTGCGCATCATGTTGGTAGTTTGTTTCTATGTTATGCGCTGTGGCAAGCAAACCTTGGGGTCAGGATTTTGCGGAAACGCGGATTAATGTAGACAAATGAGAAACAGGAACTGAGGTTTTGGATAAGAGGCTCCTTCTCTGCTGCAGCTAGCCAGAATGGCCGGAGCATAGAATACAGTTTTGTCATTGTTGCCTGGTTTCCTGTGAAACTCAAGGATGAGGAATTAGATTCTTATGTATAAGAGGAGGGTTATATCCTGGGACCCAGATGAATTCTGGGAGCCCATTTCATTCGCTCTGCCAGACTCGGTCTGGATCTCCTCCATAGGGAAGTGATTTCCCTCTGGCAGAAATATTGCAGGTTCGATCAAGACTGATTACTGTATCTGATGATGCTCTGGGTTTATATCATGACGCGGAGAAAAGACTGACTGCTGATGAGGGAGCATTTGACTAAAAGTACCCCGATATTTTCAAATGCTCCCACAGAAACGACAACACTTGTTCATAGACATTGTGGAATCCTCATCACAGGCTCATCTCCCCTCCGCTCTAGTCCGTTGACATTTTTTGCATCGCTCAACAGACGTCACATGATTAGTTGCTCTCACTGGTTGTAGGTCTATCCAACTGCGCCCGGAGGCATTTTGGTCTGCGTCTTTTGGTAACGCCTCTTGGAAATCGAGGTCCCAGACTTATACGCATTTCGTGGCTTAGATATGAAATAATAGTCTCGAGGACTTTTCATTCCCCATCTTCTTCTGGTTTTTTCATACAAAGCTAGGACCTTAGACACCTTCAGCTCATTTTAAGTGCTCTCGTGCCTAGTGCCCCATACTTCCTTTCTTCTGCCATAAAGCATGAAATGTGAAATATATGTACTTGTGCGTTAAAGTGGGGAAACATATTCCTCTATGATTTGAACGTGTCAGAAGTCGTCATGAATATTAATCTCCACTCTAGGGGTTGCTTTGGGCTCGCTGAACCATCTGGTTGCCGAGGTACAGACAGATTAGATTGCTGCGTTTCACTGGAGTGGTGCTCAGGTCCGTTTTAGAGGTGAACACGAGACCCGCTGGGCAAACAGAGAGCACACTGGATAGAGATTGAGGGTCAGTGGTGTAGTTCAAGCCCCTGGAAATTGGTAATAATAAGATATCTGTGCTACACGAAGAAACTCGCAATCCACTGTTGTGGTAATGCTGAAAAACCCATTCAGTCTCTGGACGGATCTGTTCATTTCCTCAGTTTCAGTCGCAGTTAAATTCCATCATAGTCGCACATTTTTCTTGAGATCACTTTATTAGTATCCAAATGAACTCTGAGTGTGCAGGGTTCCTCCATCTGGCAAGACGTGGAGCGGTTGTTGTCCAGGACCACAAAGTGAGCAGACAAAGCTGTGGCACAGGTCATTGCTCATGAATGGACGTTGAACAAATTTAAATAAGCTTTGCCCACGCTGTCGGGGGAGAAAGAATTTGCCGGTCCAGTGCTTCATTCTTGTTATTTTGGAGCTTCCATGAGAAATTAATTCAGTGAATATTTGACATAGATCTGAGTGTGTTCATACGTTTGCCCATTTGCATGTTCAGACACTCATTCTGCTGCATGCTGTGTGTGTGTGTGTGTGTGTGTGTGTGTGTGTGTGTGTGTGTGTGTGTGTGTGTGTAAAGCTGTCCAAACCGATTCAAATGGGCTAGTTGTCTTGCAGCTCCGTGCCACACATGGTGTGGAATTGCTTTTTGTGACATGATAAGCCAGCTAGCCAACCCAGCAAATCCTCTCTGGCCAGAGACCATTTACACGCTAGCTGTGCTCATTTCAGACCGTATCCCTGGCAGACACGCTGCACCACAGTTGGTCAAAGCAAAGCCAGCGCAGCGCATCTCCTGTTTGGGGACGGACAATTTCTGCTCGGCTCCGCTTACACATGTGGCAACCACTATCATCAAGATATTGTACCTGCAGTATTATACATGAAGGGTATATCGACCTCATTCTCCCGGTAATAAACACTGCATTCATATATTGTGATGAACATTATTATAAGAAAATAAAACCTTTGATTTTGGATTAGAAGTAGATAGTCAAGAGCTATAAGTCGTACACTGGTACACATCATCGCTTTGTCTGGTTGCACTTGGTGTAATCTCCAACGATAAAATAAATGTGTTTTTTTAAACTTCACTATATACTTCTACCTTTACTATACTTTACTTTACTTTAATACTTTACTTTTTTTAAAATAATATGAAATTTGAAGCTGTTAAGAAGGGGCAGGACCAGATGAGTTTGTTTCTGTCCCTTCTCGAACCCAAATTGACTGGAGATTTATGTCATGGAAAATATTTCGTTTTTCAATTTTGTAATTGATATATTGTGATCGGTTCGAGATAAATAAAGATCAAATCAAAATTTTTAAAATCCCCAGAATTATCCTTTAGATCTGTCTGGCCATATGTGTTCATCAACTCAAGCTACAGGTTATGTTTATGAGCAGAGCAACACATCGTGCTGAGGTAAAATTCATTCTGGATTTTGACTTAAGGTCTTGATCTTTCTATAGAGCTTTCAGTCTTCACCAGTAGATTCAGCTCAGCTCAGGTGTGGCATTTATTAAATTCACCCGTAGCCAGTCATATCCCTGGTCTCATCGCTCCGGCACAACTGGGCCAATCAATCACCAAAACGCAGGACAACGGCAGAATCTTCTCCTGGAAATCATACTGTTGCCTCGATGGTGCAGATGAAGCCATCTATATTACCACATTAATGCATTTGCCATTTTATTTATGCTCTATTTCACGACACAACCGCCATACAATGCGTCACAGCATCTTTATGCACTAAAACAGGAAATGCTGCTTTTTCTAAGAAACAAAGCTGGAATGGAAGAAAATGAGACACAGGAGTGATTAGCTGCTGCGATCTCCCATCTCCCATTTCAACAAAAGACTGGTGAGTCATAATGGACCAGTCTGGTGTGTGTGTGTGTGGAGCTGTGTGCTGTTTCTGTGTAGCATCCTGTGCATTAAACACAACAAATGTAGATTTTTATGCCATTATCAAAGTCTTGTGCAGCTTGGAGGGTGATTAGGTTAAATCATCTAATAACATTTGAACCATTTTTCTCTTGTTGCGGTGCATCTGCTCCTGTGTATTTAGTTTGCTCAGCAGGCTGACACCGCATCACAAAATGGACGCATTTCGGAGACCTATCATCTCAGCACAGAGTCTTAGGACACTTTCTCCACCAAAATACAGACAACTCGCATTGTGCGGCCTCAGTCGAATCAACCCCGCCTGTTTTTCTCCTCTCTGAGCACCGTGCCGTCTGCATGTGGCACCAAACAACCACACAGTCACAACAAATCTGATTTCAAGGTCAGGGAAAATACCGCTCAGTCGGAGCACTCGGGTGTTTGCTATGAAAATACGATGCTTTAGCCCTTTTCAATTGCGACAGTGTGCGACCGCAACACACACACCCGACACACAGCGAGTAGCTGATCTCAGATGAGATTGTCACATTCTTTGAAGTGATTAGATTTGGTTAGTTGGGTCTTAATGAGGGAGTGGAGATTTCTTCCTAATTCTGCCAGGCACCAGCTCGACGGTAGATTAATAGAGTGATTTTTTATTTTTATTTTCCATGATAAAAACGTGCCTACCCTATCTCTTTTTTCCATAAACCAAAAAAGGACAATCTTGATTCAATGAACGACCTTTGTTCTCCCGTCAATATTTTCAACACCTCTGTCCTTTGCTGCTTTGATTTACTTCCTCTTCCTCTTAGCCATTGCCCCATCTCCCTATATTTTTCTTCATTCTTTTCACCCTACCACAGTTTTAATCAATATTTCTCGTCTCTGCCGTTGTCCCTCCTCTTATGTCTACTCTTGCTGCCCGAGCAGAAGCCTCAGCTTGCGTCGCTCTCTCGTCCCCACTGTCACCTTTTCTTGATTTTCTTTCTTTCTCGTCTCTTCTTGTTCCTTATTTTCTCATTTCACCTCCTCCACCTTTGTATCCCATTTCCCTTCTACCTCGGACGTCATCTACTGATGACCGCCCGGTCAAGATTCAACATTCTTAACAAAACTAATAGAAAGAGGTGGAAATGTATCCAGAAGCCAGCTCCCTCTGCGTCGGCCTCTCCCTAATCACCCTCCATCAGTGTCTTGCTGACTGAGTGCATAGTGGTATTAGTTCTGCTATGTCGGTCTTGCTCTGCTCGGGGGGGGTCAGCTTATGGTTCATCTCTCCGCTGTAATTGGGCTTTAAAATCATTATACGTAAAGTCAAACACTCTCAAGCCAAAAGCAACGTTGTTTTGGCAGCGAGTCACACATTACTGGTCACAACTCTCAAGTCGATCTGATTAAGCAGAGCTGGTTTGCATTTTTCTCAGTGCAGTATGACCAGCCGGGGGAAGAGCCACTGTGATGTATGTAATGTGAAATCGAAAAATGTTTCGCTGCGGCTTGTTTATTCATTGCAGTGCAGGAGCAGGGAGTCGCCTGTTGAATCTCAACAGGATTCCCGCGGGGGTTTTTCTCAAGACACTCACGGCTTCTTCTCTTATTCCCTTCACTACAAAAACACGATGTCGCAGAGTACAAGATAAATTATCTTTTCCATTACTGAACGCAGTACAATCACGTGTCATTCCTCAGCTGAATGCAGTTGAAGCACTCAAGTTTTCTACCATTTTCAGGTTCTCCACTCAACATTCATTATCACCACTAGGATTCATTTGGATCTAAAGAAAGCTAACTTCTCTCGAGTTTCTAGACGGCACATCGAGAAATTGAATAAGATAAATCCCACAAAGACTTCCTCTGTTAGAATTCAATTGCAATTTTAAGTGTTTTTGTATTTCTGTCCGTCTGTCTTCGTCAGTGTGGTCTTTTTTGAATTAAATCTTACACTCAGGAGTGAAAGTGAAAACGGTTTAATGGCAGGTGCTCAACTCGGGAAGTCTCAGAAGTGAAGCTGCATCATCCCTCGCACATTTATTTCCCTTTTTAGACTTTCTAAAGAGCTTTACTGTTTGCCTCAAACTGAAGTTTGTAAACTTCTAGTGCTTCTTCGTGGTAGGTCAGTATATCTACAGCTGGTCCCTTCAGTGTCAGTGTAATGGATGATTTTATCATGTATTGCACACCGTCTGAGAAATAAATCCTTAAAGACACTGATTTTTATATATGTACATATCATATATAAATATTTGCTACATATTTAGGTGCCATGTTAGCTGAAGTGAAAAATATTTTGAAATGTAACATAGGTAATAATTGTGATGGATCAGTTATCAATAATTGTGATAATTGTGTTCTCTGGTGGACAAACCCTTTACAATGGAGGCAGTGTTTCTAAATTGATTTCAACATATATTTGACATTGCTGTGATGCATTTACTTGTTACTTACCTGCAGATGTATATATATATATATATATATATTATATGTGTGTGTGTGTGTGTGTGTGTGTGTGTTTATATATATATAAAATCTTGGAGACAGTACATGACAACATTATTTATTCAAAAAAATACATGATCTTTTATCGTAGAAATACATAAGATATATTATCCTGCACATTTTTCAAATACTATAATGACACAAGCGAAACATTTTACCTAGAAGTGATTTGGCACAACATGATTAAGGAGTAATTCCATTGAAGTGATGAAATGATGAGACCATGACTATTTCTCTTTGTTTGTGCTCGTGCCATAAAAAGCACAAAGATGCAGGAACACTCGTGTAAAGAATGTGTACGGTAAACCGAATATCACCCTGCGCAGGATTCCTCTGGTAATTGTGCTTGCGAACAAAGCCCAGGTGGATCTTTTGTCCCTGCCTGGTCGTAATTAGAGGAGCACAGCTGCCGTCTGCACCTCTGCCGACCCTTTTCTCACAACACATCTGATCTGTGTTGTCAAGGCCTCATCGGCAGCGGCGCTCTGTGCATATCCATATCCCCTGTTTGGTCATCAGGAAGCAGTCGCTTTGATTTGATCACTGAGATGAAAGAAACAGAGTGACTCCCAGGTGAGCAGTAAGCACAACGGATTTCAGTTTAGCGGATTGTTGTCGCCAAGGCCATGAGGAGCAACTCTGCTCCTTGGTACGATGTTGTTTTTGCTCCGTCGCAGTAAGCCGGACCAAGTTCAGTTTCGGTCGTGTGTTGAAGGAGCCGATACACAACTCACCTGACATTGCTCAGCTCTCTGCCAGCTGCTCACGGAATTGATGCACGACCATTTTCATTGAAAGTCCTTTGTCTCCCCATCAACACGTTCGTGTTGTACTCAAAGGCCAGGTTCTCAAAGGGTTTGTTTTTTCTGGGGCCAACTGTTTGCCAATTTTGTTGTGTAAAGTTAAGCGGTGTTTTGTTTGCTGGAGTAAGTCAAACATTTGGCAAGATTCCCAGAACAGGAAGTCCACTGTTAGACACTTCTCCAACCAAAGCTTCCGATTGAAAATTTTGGATTCAACAACAAAAACATGTTTTTCCATGCTTGATAAACACAGGTGGACTTGCAGTGGGCTTATACATCATACTTACTGTTGACTTTATACTTCATTAGACCAGGTACAGTAGGAGGATTGGGAAAGCTCGCCAAATCAAATGAATGATTTATTTTTCTCGTCCTCACCGACCCGGCCGGTAGTGATTCTTATTTTTCACAAAGACCTTTGCTCTGAAATAGGGCAGTGGAGTGAGGAACAGCCCTCTCCGGAGGACAGGAACTTTTTTCTCTCTGAACTGGCTGATCAATGAGATAGAGATCTCGTGGTCAATGTTCCGCTCTCGTAAACGGCACCATGGGATCCGCAGCCCACTTCATCTTTATCACTGGTCTGCTTTTTGCAGACTGACCGCTGGGACCCGGAGCAGGCTCATTACTACCACAAATAGAGATCTGGCTGCACGGGCTCAGAATGGAATGAGCAGGCGGCTGTGGGTGGAGATTGTCAGCAGACGCTCAGACTGTCGTATATCGCTGCTGTTTCGTCTTCCTTTTCTCTCCCCGCAAGATTTTTGATTTGCCTTCTCTGAATGCCAGCAGCTGCTCTCCCAAATCCCCCACAAACCTTTTGGTACAAAGGGGGATCAGGTAGCCATAAAAGACTACCACCTGCCCCTCTCCGTCTCCTGCCACTCTGCAACAACATCCTTGCCAATTCAACTCCGCACGGTCCAGCTTTGGCATCACACTTGCTGACTGATGGACAATGTCTCCAGCAGCATCTGCTCTCTAATGCTCAGTGGCCAGCGTGCTATTCTCTGGCTTGCAACGAGCTACGCCCAGCCAGATTCCATACTCTGTGCTCTGTTGTTGGTTGGTCTTCTGCAACCGATGATCTCCAAACTGATTAGCTATGTCCACTTTTTACGGTAAACGAGCTGCTCTCCGTCTGGCTTCAGTGAACCTTTTGCTCAGCTCAGCGAGCCTGAGTGGCTGCCGTCCATTTAACTGCACTGCTCGTGTTTTCAAGGACAGTTCATTTTGTTTCTGCCAAGAACGTTTTATACGCCTGGTCAACGTCTGGTAATGTCTCTTCAAACATCACTGATGAACATCTGTACTGCCGGCCTCCCCGCAACCATGCAAGACCCATAAAAGTGTTTAGTTCTGCTGCCCCGTTGAGTCCAAGCCAACAGATGTAGTCCCCTGTATGTCTCTGCTCTGCATATGGCTAAGCTGCACATCCACCTCTCCTCCGCCCACTCCGGCCCTTTCTTGGCAGCCTCCTGTTGGGTTCATAGCGAACAGGTAGCAGAATGACTTGGGCACTTGTCAGCTCAACAACCGAGGCAGCCCAGCGCTTGTTTGCAGCCCAAGTGCTCGTTTGGACTGGATGAAAGGGAAATTAATTTTCCCCTTCACTCCAGCTCAGAGCAGCATCCCCTCACTAAAGCCTGGTTACCCTTCTCAAATGTAACCTTGGATTTTCCATTGAAGAGGGGTTATCAGAAGCTATTGGTGAGCCTCATACAAAGCAATGAAACTCGCCCGGCTGTCTCCAACAAACTTCCGACAGCACATCACTGTCAGCCGGAGTTTGAACATGTGCTGCTTCATTGTATTCCCTGTTTTAATAGCTAATCTGGGCAGATCAGAGTGCAATCTCAGTGTAATTAAGGCAAGTATAATACAAACACATTATAATTAGGTTGAGGTATTTTTGCTGCCAAACAAAGGTGCTTCCTTTTCCCCACTGTTCACTGTGTGTGCTAGAGCACACGTGTGTGTGTGTGTGTGTGTGTGTGTGTGTGTGTGTGTGTGTGTGTGTGTGTGTGTGTGTGTGTGTGTGTGTGTGTGTGTGTGTGTGTGTGTGTGTGTGTGTGTGTGTGTGTGTGTGTGTGTGTGTGTGTGTGTGTGTGTGTGTGTGTGTTACTTGTGCAAAGCCTGTGTCCTTTGAGAGCTTCCTCATTAAACGCCTGTCAAAACTCTGTCTGCAGACCTGCCAACCGTTCTGTCACACTGCAGGAAACACACACACACACACACACACACACACACACACACTGTTTCATGTTCCAGGAATTATTTGATACCCAGAATATGTAAGCACATATTCCTGATAGATAACTTATCAATATAAATGCCTGATTTCCACTGTCTACCTCATGATAGTAGCAACAAAAGATGATGTGATCGACGCCTTGATAACTCTCCAGCTGTGCCGTGTTTTGGCATCTGATAATCTATCCAACTAATGGATCAATAGCCCAACCGGAGTTCCTTGTACCCAATTCTGCAAGTTGCATATTTTTACATATATCAGTATAACCAGGTATTCACTTGTTGATACCTGGTGCTAGAGACATACAGTAGAGTGCAAGTGGTGTAGACACTTCTTTAAAACGACGCCAATTCCCCTCTGGCAGTTGCACACCGGTACTTTTTTAAAGCTATTCTGAAAGAAAGTTTGTTCCAGGCATCTTTAAGAATGGTTCCTCTGTGGATTTGAGCTCTCGGTGTCTGCCTCTTCGAGTCATCCCAAACTGACTCCATGATGTTGAAATAAGTCGAGTACTCCTGGCTGTCTATGTCTGGGCTAGTTGTCCCACTGAAGAACACATTTGTGACCAATCAGACGGCCCCCGGATGCTATTTCACGAAAGATCGGAGTCTTTCAGCATTGAGTGCGTGAAACTTCTTCACAGTGCTGTTTGAGTTGGCGTCCCCAAAAAATCAATTCCTCAGCTGTAGTCGCTACATAATGAATGCAGCATAAACAGAATTCATGACTTCCTATTCTATTAGCTAATAAGCACTGCATCTTCTGAATAATAAATGAGAGCCACAATATTCTCCTTCGACTCGGAATGTATTTGTAGCCCAGAGAGACCAAACAATAACAAACCCATGAATCTCCTGAAACTGTACGCCATGAGAAATGAACTAGTAAAGAGGAGAGCATGAGACAGATTGCCTTTGACAACAAACTCAAATTTCACACTGCTCAACTTTAACGAGTGCTGATTACGACCCCCCCTCCACCGCCCCTCACTCGGTTAGTATCCGTCATGTGTTTATGTTGTCCTCTCTTCCTGCAGACCGTTTCCCGGCCTCAACCTCTCTGGTCATTCACTTCATTGCCCTCTTCTTCTTTCAGGCGAACTGTGAGTTTCTCTCCGTCCCTCTGTGCGTTCTCGCTGTTCTTCATCACCATGGTATTTAGGTCTATTTACAGTGAAGCCACCAGATTATTAAAAGCTGAGCGATTACCTTGGGCTTCATTGTTTGCCTGAGATTTTCTTCCCTTCACAATTTTCAAATGTAATTACTTTCACTCCCACACCAACAGAACGGCAGCAGCCCTGAGTAGATTCAAAAGACATTCTAATTTTTTATTTACATCAAGTTTACTAGTATATCTACAAGTTGTTTACATCGCTTCTAATCATTTTATGTGCCCTAGCCAAGTGGGATTCATTATTCTAATTGATAATAATTTGTGACAAGAATATGTTTAAACCATAATGTGGAGGGAATGTTGTCTGCCAGATTATTCAACCTTTTTTATAAAGTGAAATATTTGACCTCTTAATTATTTTTGTAGCCAAACAAAACCCTCAAACTTTTCATTGTATGTTATGTTTCCTTTTTTTCCTGTCTGCCATTTGTTGTTGGGCAGATAATGTACGTGAGTTTATCAGAACTATTTCTCTGACAAAACAAAACAGCTGTTTGCTGTAGCTGGACACATGTTTGATGTGAGTGCTGAGAATGAATCAAAAACAGTTAAGTTGCAGGACATAAGTCCAAAACAGTTAGATTGAAGTCCTAAAATGATCCACAGAGCTAGAAGCAAACACGGCCTCTGTGGGTTTATCCGTATGAGCGACTAATTGCACATCACAAATTGTATTGGATTCATTGTTGAAATGAGGACATTGATCGGAGAATTTTCTTGTTATTTCCATGAACCCAAACAGAGAGCGGCTTCCTCCACTACACTACATCAACAAGAATGTGCCAGTTTGGAACTGAATTGACTCAATTTAGTTGCATCATGCACAGTTCAACTGAACGTGATGCAGATGTTAGGTTTCTCCATCTCTTTGAAGTTGTGCCCTGCAAAAACACATGTAAGAAAGATTTTTATTTTTTTCCCTTTTTGAATTCATTGATCAGCAGAGTGACTGATACTAGCTGTTGGCTGCTGATAAGAAGTCTGGCAAGTGACTTTGATGTGGCTGACAACTTGCTATTAGTAATGTGGAGATGGATTTTTCTTTTGCTCAGTTTACCCCTGTGTTAACTCGAGTCTTGATTCAAGACACTTTGTCACTCTACCACATGAGGAGGAGAGTGACTGCTGCCGTTTAACCATCAGTTGATCATATTGCTGTAACCAGGGGGAAATGTATTTAGGCATGGTGTATAGATAAGTTCCTCTTTCCCAGGGCCTTAGCCTACAGCACCCTTGTGAAACCTAAATGTAAAAATGTTTTGAATAGAACTGAAAATATTGCAGATTCTTGAATTTTGACTGGTTAAAAAAAAAAGAGCATTTTAATGAAATGTTTCCAGGAGACATAATATGGGATGAATCAAAAGTCAGACCCAAGTAATTCCCCTGAGATGCCAGTGTTTCAAGCGAGAGGGTCCAGTGGGCCGCTGTGATGGAAAGGGCATCTATGAGTGTGTGTGTGTGTGTGTGTGTGTGTGTGTGTGTGTGTGTGTGTGTGTGTGTGTGTGTGTGTGTGTGTGTGTGTGTGTGTGTGTGTGTGTGTGTGTGTGTGTGTGTGTGTGTGTGTGTGTGTGTGTGTGTGTGTGTGTGTGTGTGTGTGTGTGTGTGTGCGCGTGTGTGTAAGCAGCTGGGCCGCTGTGATGGAAAGGGCATCTATGAGTGAGTGTGTGTGTGTGTGTGTGTGTGTGTGTGTGAGTGTGTGTGAGTGTGTGTGTGTGTGTGTGTGTGTGTGCGTGTGTGTAAGCAGCCTTCTAAACTCCCGCTGCCTCAGATACAGCCTATTGAAGCGTGTCAGGTTTCTAAATGAAAGGGGTCTGGGAAGTACTAGTCCGCAGAACTGAAAAGGAGGAAAAGAACGGTTGGCAAAAAGGGATGAGCGAAAGAAAAGAGAGTAAACAATTTGGGGTTGCACAGAGAAACAGGAGAGAAAGGGACGGGAATGAGGAGAGTGCGGTGAGACAATTTGTACAAATGCAACAGGGAGATGAAGGACCCACCTGGAGGGAGGCACATTTCCCCTGTGCGGTGTACAGCTATTACGCAGGTTTTAGGGCTCCTTGAGAGGAATGAGTGGCGTTCCAGCAACAGCTGTCAGTAGTGGCCGCAGCTCCATCCATCCAGACACCCAGGGGACTCCATTACACCCTGATCGGCAGGGATGGAAAACCAATCGAGGGAATATGGGGACGAGGGGGAAAGCAATGTATGGTCACTGGGAACCGTACAGACAGGCAATCTGCCATGATGTAGAGGCTCACCTCCCTGTTCCTCCTCTCGGACCCAGCACGTCCGACTGGATCCCCTTCAAGCCCCACTGCACTCTATTGCAATACCTTGCCAGCCGACCGAGCCGACACCTGCCACACTCATTCGCGTCCTCGCTCTCCCCACTTTTTCCCTCCCGTGTCTCTCCGCGCTGCCCTGGCAGCATGTATCCGTCACATCATCACATGATCCCATCAGAAGTGAAGTACAAAGATGGATCTCACCGGAAGGAATTAGACGGGGAGATGAGTTTGAATTTGGGGGTGAAATGTAATTTCCGATTTCCCCGAAGTTCAGCAGATTTGAAGGAAGCTCCTACCTGGATTAGGCTGCTCTGTTCAGGGGACAGTTAAAAGCAGCGAGGTTAGTTGCGATGTTCTTCACCTTCCTTCTCACTGTGGAGATGTATTAAACGTACCTGTTAGCATAGTGGGGGTGCTGTGATAAATGTATTAAGGGAGGCTAAGGAATACAGATATTTATAAAGCTACGGCAAATCAACTCATTGAAAGCACAGAAATCAATCTCACTGAAAGTTCTATCCCTCACTGGGGCTGGGATGGAAGAATTGTGTATTTATTGATTCATACTAAATGCTCGGCTGACTTTGTTTCCCTCCATGTGTTTGATCTTTTGCTCCAACTACTGGCAAAACACATGCACTTTAATATATGTGTTGATGCTCCCTCCTGCCAATCAAGTCTAATTTGATGTGTATTGTTTCTAATTCAGCATGTGAGCATATGGTTTTCAGATATACCTTGCAGTCTGGACTGTCATACATTTTCTAATACTTTTGAAAGGCCAGACGCACACTTTTGGGGGATTTGAGCAGTGAGGTTGATTTACAGTTTGAGGGTGTTTTGGTCTGTTCACATCCATTTTGGGTGAATGGTGTGGAAAATAAAGCACAGATTCCCAATTGTTTTGGACAATGATCCTCCATAATAAAGCATTTTTATTGCCAAACTGTTTTGTGTGTCGGTCAGCGGCTGCAATTTATACTTTGTATAAAAAAAAAAAACAAATGTCAACACTTTATTTCTCCCAATTCGGACACTAGGAGCCACGCTTGGAGGTATTACCAACAGATTTATATGGTTTGGACTTCTCTGATTGACTGATTTGGATATGACATGAAATCTTTATACCTGTTGGGCTTCTTTAATACAAGTGATTAATTCTCCTTTATTTCCTTGTGTAATGATTTTCCCCATAATATCGTGTAATGACCAAAATATCCCATTACTCAAGATGTTTGGTAAAAAAAAAAGTTGTAACAATGTTTTGTAACATTAGGTGAAGGGGGTTTGAACATGAAGATTTCTCTCGTTTGTGTGGTTGGAACAAACGGCAAAGTTTTAACATCCATACCTGTACTTTGCATTAGATTCACTGCCTTAGTCTCTGTAAAATGTCTGTTCTAAATATGCACGTTACCACAGGTCCCTGGGTTGTCCTCACTTGCAATTCATCACAACAGATGAAGATGATTTTCCTCAGAGCTGTTCTTGTACTTGTACTTTCTTCTTGTACTATTTTTATTCTGCAGTTCAGGCACCTCCTCTCTTGTTTTTATCTTTCAAGGTTGTCCTGTTTGAAGACGCTTGCTGCATTTAAAAAAAAACAACCTGAAATCAAGTGCAAATTGTGAAAATGTAGTCTGACATGGACATTATTTGTGCAGGTGCCCTATGTCAAGGTGGCTCCGGAGGATATTCTGAAGGTTCAGTTCCCCCGGTTCACCACCCTGGACCTGAGGCCGACCAACACTGACATCAGCATGGCTGTGGCCGGCCTTCTCACCTTCTTCAACAGCACCACAGCCTGCCTCATCTGTGCCCAGGCCGACTGTGAGTACAGCCTTCACACCCTCACAACAACAAAAACACCTGCGGAGAATGCCCACACGCTGCCTTCCCTACATCTGCCAACAAAGCGCAAACATTTTTGTTAAATGTCTGCTGTTCTTTAACACGTGTTAGCACACATAAGCTTCTCGCCCGCACGCCAACTGTGTTCTGACAACAGACGCAGCGCTTTTCAACACCTCACCCCGTGATACACTCCCTTCGGAAGCAGCTGCTGCTACACTCCACAACTATCACTCCCTCCCTTCCTCCTGTGGCAGTCCCGACATCTGCATCCGGAAATAAATCACATTTACTGCTAAATCCTTTCCCTTTCTCACTGTCCCCGTCATGATCATCATTAAATTAAAATAATGATTTAGAACACTGCAGTGTGTCATGTAAAATCCTTCCTAAGACTTCAATCTCAGTGTGATGTCTGCAAGACTGTGTACACTCTGAAAGCGCTGCCCGCTGATGAGAAAAACACATCTTCAAGACAGAAAAAACGCGTCTGCAGCTGTATCCACAAGTGATCCGACTGCCTCTTTGTCAAAGGCGCTCATTAAATTCTAAAGATACTAAATTAAATGACCTTAGAAAAAAAGCTTGAAAATCTCCTTGAGGAAAGTTATTTTCGTAAATAGAGAAGAAGATTAAACCGTGGCCTGTTCCCACCCTCTTGGAGAGCAGCAAGCAGTAATTACAACTCACTAGACAAAGGCACCGTGACCCCGAGTGGCCCCCTCTAACCTTTTTACCTAATCAGCAGACGGCTTTGAAGAAAGGAAATACGCTTGAGACATCAACTATGTGTCAAACAGCCCAGAGATGGCAATGAGCCACTGTGAGCCGCCCACCCCGTCCGTCTCAATTCTCAGTTCTTGTGCCTTTCAACTTCCTCTTTGGCTATCTCTTGGTCTGTACTTTGGAGTTTCCTTTCATCCATAACCTTTCAGATTTGACCCTTCAATCCCCGTGTTTCGCGCATTAAGCCATGCTCTTTACACGGCAATTCGGTTACAGTCAATTTATGCAAATTTGAGAGTACCTCTTTTACAGTAAAACATTGTTCCCTTCTGACAAAGATGACATTTGATTATGTAGACATTGGAAAATGCTGCGATTAATTCATTATACGTATTATAATAAAAAGCTATTTATCTAAAAGTGGTGTCTAAAACCCTACTACATAACCCCTTGTAACTGCTGGGGTCAAAAAGGTATCATTACTTGCCATTCCTTGGAGGTGTTCCTGTACCTGTCAGTCCTTTTTCTAATTCAGGGCTCAGATTCTGTTTCTGTGACATTTATTCCACAGAGGGTTGATGAATACCGCTCTGTGGAGAACTGTACTCTGACTTTGAAATTGGTGAGTGTGGAGAAAAGAAACTCATTTTAATTTTACTTTTCTGCTTCTCGATGGTTGTGGGTGTGGGTGTGCAGGTCGGTGGGTAGGTTCTCGTTCAGTGTCAGCGGGCTAAGAGCGGACTGGAGAGGAAATGAAATGCAATGAAAAGAAATGGGGGAAGATGAGAGTTAGATAGAGGAGGCCGAGGGGAGGCCGAAATTTGAGGGGAGAGGATGTTATTTGGCAGATGTGGGAGAGGTGAAATGTAGTGATTGGGGTTGAGGTGAGGGGTGAACGCAACCAGGCTGGAATTACACATTATCAACAAGAGGGAGCCAGATGAGGAAATGACGTAGCATCGTTGATCGCACCTTCACATTTGACTTGATTCGACGTTGGCTCCGGC